>NC_054493.1:2692709-2799108 GCF_017639515.1 Carcharodon carcharias | reverse complement strand
CCCCATCCTCCCCCTCCCCTCCCTACCACCCATCCCCCTCCCTACCCCATCCCCTCCCTACATCCCCTCCCCATCCTCCCCCTCCCCTCCCTACCACCCATCCCCCTCCCCTCCCTACATCCCCTCCCCATCCTCCCCCTCCCCTCCCTACCACCCATCCCCCTCCCCTCCCTACATCCCCTCCCCATCCTCCCCCTCCCCCTCCCTACCACCCATCCCCCTCCCCTCCCTACCCCCTCCCCTCATCCCCTCCCCCATCCCCCCATCCCTCCCCTATCCCCCTCCCCTCCCCCCATCCCCCTCCCTACCACCCATCCCTCCCCCTCCCCATCCCCCTCCCTCCCCTATCCCCCTCCCTACCTCCCTCCCCCCCTCATCCCCATTCCCCTCCCCTCCATCGTGTGCCTGCGCGCTCGGTGCTCCCTCGACGTCGGAGACGTTGGGCACGCCCATTAATGACGTCACCCATGTGGCCCAGCCCTTTTAGCCGCCTCCGCGCATGCGCAGAAGCCCGAGTGTTCGCGGCTGTGGGTGTTGGTGTTGGGGGGGGGGGGGGGGGGTGGGGTGCGGAGGAGGAGGAGGAGCGGCGAAGCCGCGGCGGTTGGAGTGGCCGCGCAGGCGCACCTGGGCCCGAGCAGTCTTTGGTCCAGAAAAAAAAACCGGAAAAAAATTCTTGATTAATTGAAGCTTCCGTCTGATCTTTATTTTCCTGGCGCAGATACGAATCGATGGCAATGAATTGATTTTACATTTTTTTTTTTAACCGTCGTCGTTCGTTATTTTATTAACCGCGCGCGGATGGTAATGGGGGGAGGGGTTGAAGAATATGTCGGTCTGGTGACGTCAGCGGGCCGGGCCCTCGATGATTGACGTCGTCTCGGTCCAATGGGAGATCTGGGAGGACCGAGCTGGGCGTGCGGTCCTCCAGCCAATCAGAGCGCAGAGGAGGCGGGACGTCAGCTGGGGTGGTAAGTGGACACCAATCACTTCTAGCCCTCACTGTGAGAGGCAGCTGTGTTTATAATTTTATATTTCTAATTTAATGTTTGCTTTTTTAAGATGGGGATGAAATAAGGCACAGCCAGCAAAGGATTTGTCAGTGGGCAGAGTGTCTGATTCTCATTTGAGTTCTGCTGGGCTAGCAGGGAGGCCATTCAGCCCCTCTCTTCCTCCAGCCTGTTACACAGGGACAGGAGGAGGCCATTCAGCCCCTCTCTCCTCCAGCTTGTTATACAGGGACAGGAGGAGGCCATTCAGCCCTTCTCTCTCCTCCAGCCTGTTACACAGGGACAGGAGGAGGCCATTCAGCCCCTCTCTCCTCCAGCTTGTTATACAGGGACAGGAGGAGGCCATTCAGCCCTTCTCTCTCCTCCAGCCTGTTACACAGGGACAGGAGGAGGCCATTCAGCCCCTCTCTCCTCCAACCTGTTATACTGGGACAGAAGGAGATCATTCAGCTCCTCCTCCTTCAGCCTGTCCTACAAGAGGAGGCCATTCAGCACCCCCTCCTCCTGCCTGTTACACTGGAACAGTAGGAGGCTATTCAGCCCCCTCCTCCAGCCTGTTACACTGGAACAGGAGGAGGCCATTCAGTCCCCTCCTCCAGCCTGTTACACAGGGACAGGAGGAGGCCATTCAGCCCCTCCTCCAGCCTGTTACACTGGAACAGGAGGAGGCCATTCAGTCCCCTCCTCCAGCCTGCTACACAGGGACAGGAGGAGGCCTTTCAGCCCGTCCTCCTCCAGCCTGTTACACAAGAGGAGGAGGCCATTCAGTCCCTCCTCCAGCCTGTTATATGGGGACAGGAGGAGGCCATTCAGCCCCTCCTCCTCCAGCCTGTTAGACAGGGACAAGAGGAGGCCATTCAGCCCCTCCTCCTCCAGCCCCTCCTCCTCCAGCCTGTCAGACAGGGACAAGAGGAGGCCATTCAGCTCCTCCTCCAGCCTGTTACACAGGGACGAGGAGGAGGCCTTTCAGCCCCTCCTCCAGCCTGTTAGACAGGGACAAGAGGAGGCCATTCAGCCCCTCCTCCTCCAGCCTGTTAGACCAGGACAAGAGGAGGCCATTCAGCCCCTCCTCCTCCAGCCTGTTACACAGGGACAGGAGGAGGCCATTCAGCCCCTCCTCCTCCAGCCTGATACACAAGAAGAGTAGGCCATTCGGCCCCCACTCCTCCAGCCTGTTACACAGGAACAGGAGGAGGCCATTCAGCCCCCTCCTCCAGCTTGTTGCACAGGAACAGGAGGCCATTCAGCCCCCTCTTCGAGCCTGTTACACAGGAACAGGAGGAGGCCATTCAGCCCCCTCCTCGAGCCTGTTACACAGGAACAGGAGGAGGCTATTCAGCCCCCCTCCTCGAGCCTGTTACACAGGAACAGGAGGAGGCCATTCAGCCCCCTTCCTCCAGCCTGTGACACAGGAACAGGAGGAGGCCGTTCAGCCCTTCCTCGAGGCTATTCCTCCATTCAATGAGATTGTGGCTGATCTGTGACCTAACTCCATGTACCTGCCTCGGCCTCGTGTCCCTCGATACCCTTGCTTAACAAAAATCTCTCGGACTCAGGTTTAAAACTGATCCAGCCTCGGATGCCGTTTGTGGAAGAGAGTTCGCAGCTTCTACCCCTCTTTGTGCGCTGAAGCGTCTCCTCGTTTCACTTCTGCAGAGTCTGGCTCGAATTCTTAGACCCTGTCGTTCCCCAATCTTGATGGGCTCCCCTACCAGTGAAAATACTTTCTCTCCATCGACCCTATCTCCTCCCCTTAATATCTTCAAAACCTCAAACGAAATCACCGCTTGAGCCTTCTGAAGTCCAGGGAATACAACAGTCACTCCAGCTGCGGCCTAACCAGGGGTTTGTGCAGCCACAGATTGACCCCTACCCTCTCGTTCTATGGCCAAATATTGCTCCAGCCGTTTTTTTTCTCTTGACTGTTCTCCTCACCTGGGTGTGAACGTCTCAAATAGCAGAGCGCGTTGGTGAGAACACCACCATCGAGGTTTGACACACGGACTTCAGGAAGGATTGGAGAGAGCGCAGGAAATGTTTCCCGGGAATGGGGCCCAGAGCGAGGCACTTCAGGTGGATCGGAGAAGCCGGGACTGTTCACCTCGGAGAATTGAAGGCTCGAGAGGAGATCTGATCGAGGTGTTCAAAACCGCGAGGGGGGTGGTGGGTGGTGGGGTGGTCTGGGACAGGGAGTCGACAGGGAGAAACCGATCCTGTCGGCGGGGGAGAGGGGAAGCGGAGGGAGGTGGTGGGGGGGTGCGGTTTGAGGCGATTGGTAAAAGGAGCGAGGGCCACATGCTCACCCTCGAGCGGTCAGGGGTCTGGAAGACGCTGCCCGAGAGTGTGTGTGTGTGTGTGTGTGTGTGTGTGTGTAGGGGGGAGGCAGGTTCAATCAGGGGGCGATCGAGAGGGAGTCGGATTGCAATCCAAAAAGGAAGAGGGGCTGAAAGAGGGTGTGGTGTCATGGTAATGTCACTGGTCCGGTAAACCAGACACCCAGAGCTAATGCTCCGGATGCACGGGTTCGATTCCCATCACCGCAGCTCGTGGAATTCCAACTGGATTAAAAAGGGGCTGGGAATATAAAGCTAGCCTCATTAATGGTGACCGTGAAACGATCATCGATTGCAATTAAAAAAGAAACCCACAAGCCTGCCTGGTTCACTAATACCCTTTAAGGGAAGGAAATTCGCCATTGGGAAGAGTATAGATTGTCGCTGTTCTCTGCAGCCAAGAGCCAGGGTCTAGAAGGCTGTGTTGCCTGCCCTCTGCCAGGGTTCGGGAGAGGAACTTACAGTGTGAGGGTGAGGATCGAGTCGTCCCAGTCTGTGTAGGCACCAGCGACATAGGCAGGACCAGGAAGGAGGCTTTGCTTCGGCAGTATGAGGTGCCAGGCCCCAAATTAAGAAGCGGGACCTCAAAGGTAACCATCTCTGGATTGTTACCTGAGCCACGTGCAAATCGGCACGGCGCACATAACGAATGAATGTGTCGCTCAAAGACCGGCGGTGGGAGAAGTGGGTTCCGGTTTGTGGGGCACTGGCACCAACCAGTACTGAGGAAAGTGGGGGGTCTGTACCATTGAGACAGCCGAGACCTGAAACGTGCCGGGACTGATGTTCCAGCGAACCATATAACTAGGGAAGCGGAGAGGGCTCGGGATCGAACTTGGGAAGGTGTGGTAAACCAAAGAGTAGAGACAAGGCAAGGGGGGACAGGTACTAATATGGGAAATAAAAAGAACAGACTGTGACAGGAAGGGACAGAGAAGACAAATCAAAGAGTAAATTAGCAGGTAAGGCCAGACATTACAAAAATAATAAAAGGACAAAATTAAAGGCTCTGTATCGAACTCTCAGAGCGGAACCCCGCTTGATAGAACTTGTTTTCTTTTGTTTAGATATATGGAGAGCGGCTACTGAACAGAGTCACAGGAGTCAGCTGATGATTTTTTTTAACAAAAGATAAAACATTTATTAAACAATAAAAGATTAACTAAAATACAACACTCCTTCACCCACAACTATACCTTTATAGACGTATACAGATTTGTAAGGATAACACAAGTTACAAAAGCTATCTTATGCTCTAATGTCCATTGTAAGTACACGGCCATGTAAAGCAATAGGTGACCTGTGGTTGGACACATCGCACTCAGAACCCAAGTGCCACCTCAACCAGATACTGTGGATCTCTCCACAAATCCCCGCCTTGTCACATCGTGAGCCAACCACACCGCACTCCATCTTTCACATGAGAGTTTCCAATCCCCGCTCTCGAAGAACTCACTCTGGAATCTTCTCCCAAACAACGCTTTCTGTCGGACGCCTTCCACGAGGGTCCACCTCCAGGGTTTCGAAATCTTCTTCCCATGTTCCTCTTCCCTGGATCGCCACATGCATTCAAACTTACTTCCATGCCCCCCCTCTCTCTCTCTCTCTCTCTCTCTCTCTCAAATTCTCAGCCGAGCCAACAGAACACCGCTGCTTCACATGCCCATAGGAAAGAGTTACAGAGCTTCAGCAGTCTCCTTGGACCTTCAGGCTTCTCGCGTGCCTATAACGCTTTAAATCTGCATCCTGCAGCTTTCTTCTCTTTAAGCTTGGAGCCCTTACTTTCACTTCCGCAGAACAGGACCTTTTCCAGACTCCTGTCCATGTCCTTTGGCTAGACCGTCCTCTTGGGATTTTCTCCTGTTCCACTCCCCCTGGATTTGGGGGACTTTCTTCTTTAGTTTCTGGAACCTGCTCCTGCAGTTCCTTCTCTCATGTCCCACTTCTCCTGGCAGCTGGCTTCAACTTTAGTTTGGGACCTGTTGTCTGTCCCTCTGCTGTCCAGCCTCTCTGGAATCCTGGCTTCAGCTGAACTGAAACCACTCTCTTCTGTCTCGGTGGGTCCCCCTCTCTGGATCCCTGTTGCTAGGCAACAGCACAGCTTTTTTTTAAAACCATGTTTTACCTTTCCTAAACCCCTACCACCCCCTTGATAACACAGCTCCCCACTTCAAGGGTCATGAAGCTTATTAGAAACACAAACAGAGCTTGTCTTCACTTGAAAATGAAACTAGATCCCAGGTTTCACCTTTTAACCGACAAATTGAAAAATATATAAAGTCAACTTACTCCTAACACACCCAAATACACATATAACTTACCTAAACTATCTCTATTTCCTAAAAAAAAGGGCAAATAGAAACAAATAAAGTATGATCTGATAGCCATTGCAGAGTCATGGCTGCAGGATGACATAGATTGGGACCTGACTATTGAAGGATATGTGACATTTAGGAAGGACAGGCAGCTGGGAAAAGGTGGTGGGGTAGCTCTGTCAATTGATGATGCTATTAGCGCATTAGAGAGGGATGACCTAAGTTGAGGAAACCAGGATGTAGAAGCGGTTTGGATTGAGATGAGAAATGATAAAGGCAAAAAATCACTTGTGGGAGTGGTGTACAGACCACCCCCCCACCCGCCCCCCAATTGCAACTTCACAGTAGGACAGAGTATAAGGTATAAAACAGAGTATAATGGGAGCTTGTCAGAAAGGCCCTGCGATAATCATGGGGGAATTTTAATGTACAGATAGATCAGAAAAATCAGATGGACAAAGGTAGCCTCGATGAGGAGATCATAGAATATTTTCGGGATAGTTTCTTGGAACAGCATGTCCTGGAGCCAACCGGAGCGCAGGTTATACTAGACCTGGTATTGTGCAACGAGATAGGATTAACCTCAGCATGAAGGCACCCCCTTAAGGTCAGTACTGAGGGAGAGCCGCACTGTCGGAGGGTCAGTGCTGAGGGAGGAGCCGCACTGTCGGAGGGTCAGTGCTGAGGGAGAGCCGCACTGTCGGAGGGTCAGCGCTGAGGGAGGAGCTGCACTGTCGGAGGGTCAGTGCTGAGGGAGGAGCCGCACTGTCGGAGGGTCAGTGCTGAGGGAGGAGCCGCACTGTCGGAGGGTCAGCGCTGAGAGAGGAGCCGCACTGTCGGAGGGTCAGCGCTGAGGGAGGAGCCGCACTGTCGGAGGGTCAGCGCTGAGGGAGGAGCCGCACTGTCGGAGGGTCAGCGCTGAGGGAGGAGCCGCACTGTCGGAGGGTCCGTCCAGACAGCGTCCTGCAGATCACAACAACTCACTCAGCGGAAAAGAGAAATCCTGGTCATCCCCCCGCCCCTCCTCTGCTCATTCTCCTGTTTCACTTCATTCCGTGTCCCTCTGCTTCCCAATCCTCCCGCCGACAGGAACGTTTTCCCCCTTGTTCACTCCATCCGGACTCATCACGGTTTTGAACCCCCCTCGATCAAATCTCCTCTCGAATGGTCCCGAGTTCTTCGATCCATCCACGTGACTGAAGATCCTCGTACCAGGAACCATTCCCGCGAATCTTTTCCGCGCTCTCTCTCTCTCTCTCTCCGACGCCTTCACACCCTCTCTAAAGTGCGGAGCCCAGAACTGGACACAACGCTCCAGCTGAGGCCAAACCAGTGTTTAATCCGCGTGTAACATAAGCTCCTCGCTCCATTGGTTACCGCACCGGCAGCGGCTCCATATTTAAAACTGGCTCACACCCCCCCCCCAACCTTCTCAAGGGGGCAATTAGGGATGGGCAATAAATGCTGGGCCCAGCCAGGGAAGCCCGCTTCCCGTGAATGAATATATATATATAAAAAAAAAATTCTCCGTTCTCGGTTTCAAGTCTCTCCCAAGGACATCGGCCGTCTCCCCATCTCTGTAACCTCCGCCAGCCAGTGAATGTGTTCTCATTGTGTAGCCACTGTTGTAACGTCTGACGAATGCGGGCAACCAATTTGTGCACAGCAAGCTCCCACCGACAGTGATGGGATAATGGCCTGGTAATCTGTTTTAGTGGTGTTGATTCAGGGGCAAATATTGATCCCAGGGCACAAGGGGAACTCACCACCAACCCCCCCCCAACACCGCCCCCCCCAGCCCCCCCCGCCCGCCCGCACAGCTCCTCTTCCAGCAGTGGCTGTGGGATGTTTTAGACCCGCCTGAAAGAGCAGACGGAATCTCGGTTTAATGTTTCATCCTGAAAGACAGCATCTCCGACAGTGCGGCTCTCCCTCAGTACTGACCCTCCGACAGTGCGGCTCTCCCTCAGCACCGACCCTCCGACAGTGCGGCTCTCCCTCAGTACTGACCCTCCCACAGTGCGGCTCTCCCTCAGCACCGACCCTCCGACAGTGCGGCTCTCCCTCAGCACTGACCCTCCGACAGTGCGGCACTCCCTCAGCACCGACCCTCCGACAGTGCGGCTCTCCCTCAGTACTGACCCTCCGACAGTGCGGCTCTCCCTCAGCACTGACCCTCCGACAGTGCGGCTCTCCCTCAGCACTGACCCTCCGACAGTGCGGCTCTCCCTCAGCACTGACCCTCCGACAGTGCGGCTCTCCCTCAGCACTGACCCTCCGACAGTGCGGCTCTCCCTCAGCACTGACCCTCTGACAGTGCGGCTCTCCCTCAGCACTGACTCTCCGACAGTGCGGTGCTCCCTCAGCGCTGACCCTCCGACAGTGCGGAGCTCCCTCAGTACTGACCCTCCGACAGTGCGGCTCTCCCTCAGCACTGACCCGCCGACAGTGTGGCTCTCCCTCAGCACCGACCCTCCGACAGTGCGGTGCTCCCTCAGCGCTGACCCTCCGACAGTGCGGCTCTCCCTCAGCACTGACCCTCCGACAGTGCGGTGCTCCGTCCGTACTGCAACATTTGAATTGTAATAGGTACCATTCCAAACTTTATTCGTTGAGGTGATGGCACTGGTGGGGCATGCCCGTGGAGGGTATGGAGAATTGGGGAGGGGGAAGGCAGGCGTGGGGGCAGTAAGCTGAAGACAGTTTGGGTGGGGGAGGTCGGGTAGTCTTATGATGCAGCCAATGGTTCCAAGGGTGTTTCATTGTTTTGACCTTCCTGTTCATTTAAAAGGCGGCACTCCTGAGGAGGCTGTAGTCCCTAAATAAATCAGTGCACCTATCAGTTTAGGTACAGGGCAGTCAGACACCTTGACTTGCTGACAGGTCGGGGTAGGAGCATCATCGTGGGAGCCACAAAGCCAATTTATTCACACAATAGTGGCCAATGTCACCAGCCGTTCAGGAAACAATGAACAGATGTGACGAACTCTCCTCCACTGACTGCAACCTGCAGGAGTAATAATGAACCGTCCCCCACTGACTGCAGTCTGTGGGAGTAATAATGAACTGCCCTGACTGCAATCTGCGGGAGTAATAATGAACCGTCCTCCACTGACTGCAATCTGTGGGAGTAATAATGAACTGCCCTGATGGCAATCTGCGGGAGTAATAATGAACTGGCCTGACTGCAATCTGCAGGAGTAATAATGAACTGTCCTCCAGTGACAGCAATCTGGGGGAGTAATTATGAACTGTCCTCCACTGACTGCAATCTGCAGGAGTAATAATGAACTGCGTTCTACTGACTGCAATTTGCGGGAGTAATAATGAACTGTCCTCCACTGACTGCAATCTGCAGGAGTAATAATGAACTGCGTTCTACTGACTGCAATTTGCGGGAGTGATAATGAACTGTCCTCCACTGACTGCAATCTGCAGGAGTAATAATCAACCATCAACCACTGACTGCAATCTGCAGGAGTAATAATGAACTGCGTTCTACTGACTGCAATTTGCGGGAGTAATAATGAACTGTCCTCCACTGACTGCAATCTGCAGGAGTAATAATCAACCATCATCCGCTGACTGCAATCTGCGGGAGTAATAATGAACTGTGTTCCACTGACTTCAATCTGCGGTAGTAATAATGAACTGCGTTCTACTGACTGCAATTTGTGGGAGTAATAATGAACCATCCTCCACTGACTGCAATACATGGGAGTAATAATGAACCATCCTCCACTGACTGCAATCTGCAGGAGTAATAATGAACTGTGTTCCACTGACTTCAATCTGTGTGAGCAATAACGAACTGCGTTCTACTGACTGCAATTTGCGGGAGTAATAATGAACCATCCTCCACTGACTGCAATACGTGGGATTAATAATAAACTGTCCTGTACTGACTGCAATCTGTGGGAGTAATATCAAACCATCCTTCACTGACTGCACTTTGCAGGAGTAATAATGAACTGTCCTCCACTGACTGCAATTTGTGGCAGTGATAATGAACCATCCTCCACTGACTGCAATTTACGGGAGTAATAATGAACCATCCTCCACTGACTGCAATCTGCAGGAGTAATAATCAACTATCCTCCACTGACTGCAATCTGCAGGAGTAATAATGAACTGTGTTCCACTGACTTCAATCTGTGTGAGCAATAACGAACTGCGTTCTACTGACTGCAATTTGCGGGAGTAATAATGAACCATCCTCCACTGACTGCAATACGTGGGAGTAATAATAAACTGTCCTGTACTGACTGCAATCTGTGGGAGTAATATCAAACCATCCTTCACTGACTGCACTTTGCAGGAGTAATAATGCACTGTCCTCCACTGACTGCAATTTGCGGGAGTAATAATGAATTGTCCTCCACTGACTGCAATTTGCAGCAGTAATAATGAACTGCCCTCCACTGACTGCAATCTGTGGGAGTAATAATGAACCATCCTCCACTGATTGCAATTTGCGGGAGTAATAATGTACCATCCACCATTGACTCCAATCTGCGGGAGTGATAATGAATCATCCTACACTGAATGCAATCTGCAGGAGTAACAATGAACTGTCCTCCACTGAT
This sequence comes from Carcharodon carcharias, assembly GCF_017639515.1. Taxonomy (NCBI): domain Eukaryota; kingdom Metazoa; phylum Chordata; class Chondrichthyes; order Lamniformes; family Lamnidae; genus Carcharodon; species Carcharodon carcharias. The sequence goes on along the minus strand of NC_054493.1, from coordinate 2,788,867 downwards.
TGCAATCTGCGGGAGTAAAAATGAACTGTCCTCCAGTGACTGCAATCTGGGGGAGTAATTATGAATTGCCCACAACTGACTGCAATCTGCGGGACTAATAATGAAACATCCTCCACTGACTGCAATTTACAGGAGTAATAGTGAACCGTCCTCCATTGACTGCAATTTGGGGGAGTAAAAATGAACTGTCCTCCAGTGACTGCAATCTGCGGGAGTAATAATGAACTGTGTTCCACTGACTTCAATCTGCGGGAGTAATAATGAACCATCCTCCACTGACTGCAATTTGCGGGAGTAATAATGAACTGTGTTCCACTGACTTCAATCTGTGGGAATAATAATGAACTGCGTTCTACCGACTGCAATTTGCAGGAGTAATAATGAACCATCCTCCACTGACTGCAATACGTGGGAGTAATAATGAACTGTCCTGTACTGACTGCAATCTGCAGGAGTAATAATGAACCATCCTCCACTGACTGCACTTTGCGGGAGTAATAATAAACTGTCCTGTACTGACTGCAATCTGTGGGAGTAATATTGAACCATCCTCCACTGACTGCAATATGTGGGAGTAATAATGAAGCGTCCTCCACTGACTGCAATTTGTAGGAGTAATAATGAAGCGTCCTCCACTGACTGCAATTTGTGGGGGTAACAATGAACCATCCTCCACTGACTGAAATTTGCAGGAGTAATAATGAACTGTCCTCCACTGACTGCAATTTGCAGCAGTAATAATGAACTATCCTCCACTGACTGCAATTTACAGGAGTAATAGTGAACCGTCCTCCATTGACTGCAATTTGCGGGAGTAAAAATTAACTGTGTTCCACTGACTTCAATCTGCGGGAGTAATTATGAACTGTCCTCCACTGACTGCAATCTGCAGGAGTAATAATAAACCATCCTCCACTGACTGCAATCTGTGGAAGTAATAATAAACTGTGTTCTACTGACTTCAATCTGCAGGAGGAATAATGAACTGCGTTCTACTGACTGCAATTTGCGGGAGTAATAATGAACCATCCTCCACTGACTGCGATATGTGGGAGTAATAATGAACTGTCCTGTACTGACTGCAATCTGTGGGAGTAATATTGAACCAACCTCCACTGACTGCAATTTGTGGGAGTAACAATGAACCATCCTCCACTGACTGCAATTTGCAGGAGTAATAATGAACTGTCCTCCACTGACTGCAATTTGTGGGAGTAATAATGAACTGTGTTCCACTGACTTCAATCTGCGGGAGTAATAATGAACCATCCTCCACTGACTGCAATTTGTGGGAGTAATAATGAACTGTGTTCCACTGACTTCAATCTGCGGGAGTAATAATGAACTGCGTTCTACCGACTGCAATTTGCAGGAGTAATAATGAACAATCCTCCACTGACTGCAATACGTGGGAGTAATAATGAACTGTCCTGTACTGACTGCAATCTGCAGGAGTAATAATGAACCATCCTCCATTGACTGCACTTTGCGGGAGTAATAATAAACTGTCCTGTACTGACTGCAATCTGTGGGAGTAATATTGAACCATCCTCCACTGACTGCAATATGTGGGAGTAATAATGAAGCGTCCTCCACTGACTGCAATTTGTGGGAGTAATAATGAAGCGTCCTCCACTGACTGCAATTTGTGGGGGTAACAATGAACCATCCTCCACTGACTGCAATTTGCAGGAGTAATAATGAACTGTCCTCCACTGACTGCAATTTACAGGAGTAATAGTGAACCGTCCTCCATTGACTGCAATTTGCGGGAGTAAAAATTAACTGTGTTCCACTGGCTTCAATCTGCGGGAGTAATTATGAACTGTCCACCACTGACTTCAACCTGCAGGAGTAATAATGAACCATCCTCCACTGACTGCAATCTGCGGGAGTAAAAATAAACTGTGTTCCACTGACTTCAATCTGCAGGAGGAATAATGAACTGCGTTCTACTGACTGCAATTTGCGGGAGTAATAATGAACCATCCTCCACTGACTGCAATACATGGAAGTAATAATGAACTGTCCTGTACTGACTGAAATCTGTGGGAGTAATATTGAACCATCCTCCACTGACTGCAATTTGTGGGAGTAATAATGAAGCATCCTCCACTGACTGCAATTTGTGGGAGTAACAATGAACCATCCTCCACTGACTGCAATTTGCAGGAGTAATAATGAACTGTCCTGCACTGACTGCAATTTGCAGCAGTAATAATGAACTGCCCTCCACTGATTGCAATATGTGGGAGTAATAATGAACTGCCCTCCACTGACTGCAATTTGCGGCAGTAATAATGAACTGTACTCCACTGACTGCAATTTGCGGCAGTAATAATGAACTATCCTCCACTGATTGCAATTTACAGGAGCAATAGTGAACCATCCTCCATTGACTGCAATTTGCGGGAGTAAAAATGAACTGTCCTCCAGTGACTGCAATTTGCGGGAGTAAAAATTAACTGTGTTCCACTGACTTCAATCTGCAGGAGTAATTATGAACTGTCCTCCACTGACTGCAATCTGCAGGAGTAATAATGAACCATCCTCCACTGATTGCAATTTGCTGGAGTAATAATGAACTGTGTTCCACTGACTTCAATCTGTGGGAGTAATAATGAACTGCGTTCTACTGACTGCAATTTGCGGGAGTAATAATGAACCACCCTCCACTGACTGCAATAAGTGGGAGTAATAATGAACTGTCCTCCACTGACTGCAACCTGTGGGCGTAATATTGAAGCATCCTCCACTGACTGCACTTTGCGGGAGTAATAATGAACTGTCCTCCATTGACTGCAATTTGTGGGAGTAACAATGAACCATCCTCCACTGACTGCAATTTGCAGGAGTAATAATGAATTGTCCTCCACTGACTGCAATTTGCGGCAGTAATAATGAACTGTCCTCCACTGACTGCAATTTGTGGCAGTAATAATGAACCATCCTCCAGTGACTGCAATTTAAAGGAGTAATAATGAACTATCCTCCACTGACTGCAATCTGCGGGAGTAATAATGAACCATCCTCCACTGAATGCAATTTGCGGGAGTAATAATGAACTGTCCTCCACTGACTGCAATTTACAGGAGTAATAATGAACCGTCCTCCATTGACTGCAATTTGCGGGAGTAAAAATGAACTGTCCTCCAGTGACTGCAATCTGCGGGAGTAATTATGAACTGTCCTCCACTGACTGCAATCTGCAGGAGTAATAATGAACCATCCTCCACTGACTGCAATCTGCGGGAGTAATAATGAACTGTGTTCCACTGACTTCAATCTGCGGGAGTGATAATGAACTGCATTCTACTGACTGCAATTTGCGGGAGTAATAATGAATCATCCTCCACTGACTGCAATCTGTGGGAGTAATAATAAACTGTGTTCCACTGACTTCAAGCTGCAGGAGGAATAATGAACTGCGTTCTACTGACTGCAATTTGCGGGAGTAATAATGAACCATCCTCCACTGATTGCAATACGTGGGAGTAATAATGAACTGTCCTTTACTGACTGCAATCTGTGGGAGTAATATTGAACCATCCTCCACTGACTGCACTTTGCGGGAGTAATAATGAACTGTCCTCCACTGACTGCAATTTGCGGCAGTAATAATAAACTATCCTCCGCTGACTGCAATTTACAGGAGTAATAGTGAACTGTCGTCCATTGACTGCAATTTGCGGGAGTAAAAATGAACTGTCCTCCAGTGAATGCAATCTGCGGGAATAATTATGAACTGTCCTCCACTGACTGCAATCTGCGGGAGTAATAATGAACTGCATTCTACTGACTGCAATTTGCGGGAGTAATAATGAATCATCATTCACTGACTGCAATCTGCGGGAGTAATAATAAATTGTGTTCCACTGACTTCAATCTGCAGGAGGAATAATGAACTGCGTTCTAACCGACTGCAATTTGCGGAAGTAATAATGAACCATCCTCCACTGACTGCAATACGTGGGAGTAATAGTGAACTATCCTGTATTGACTGCAATCTGTGGGAGTAATATTGAGCCATCCTCCACTGACTGCAATTTGCGGGATTAATAATGAACTGTCCTCCACTGACTGCAATTTCTGGGAGTAACAATGAACCATCCTCCACTGACTGCAATTTGCGGGAGTAATAATGAACTGTCCTCCACTGACTGCAATTTAAAGGAGAAATAAAGAACCATCCTCCAGTGACGGCAATCTGCAGGAGTAATAATGAACCATCCTCCACTGACTGCAATCTGCGGGAGTAATAATGAACTATCCTCCACTGACTGCAATTTAAAGGAGAAATAAAGAACCGTCCTCCAGTGACGGCAATCTGCAGGAGTAATAATGAACCATCCTCCACTGACTGCAATCTGCGGGAGTAATAATGAACTGTGTTCCACCGACTTCAATCTGCGGGAGTAATAATGAACTGCATTCTACTGACTGCAATTTGCGGGAGTAATAATGAATCATCTTCCACTGACTGCAATCTGTGGGAGTAATAATAAACTGTGTTCCACTGACTTCAAGCTGCAGGAGGAATAATGAACTGCGTTCTACTGACTGCAATTTGCGGGAGTAATAATGAACCATCCTCCACTGATTGCAATACGTGGGAGTAATAATGAACTGTCCTGTACTGACTGCAATCTGTGGGAGTAATATTGAACCATCCTCCACTGACTGCACTTTGCGGGAGTAATAATGAACTGTCCTCCACTGACTGCAATTTGCGGCAGTAATAATGAACTATCCTCCACTGACTGCAATTTACAGGAGTAATAGTGAACCGTCCTCCATTGACTGCAATTTGCGGGAGTAAAAATGAACTGTCCTCCAGTGACTGCAATCTGCGGGAGTAATTATGGACAGTCCTCCAGTGACTGCAATCTGCAGGAGTAATAATGAACCATCCTCCACTGACTGCAATCTGCGGGAGTAATAATGAACTGTGTTCCACTGACTTCAATCTGCGGGAGTAATAATGAACTGCATTCTACTGACTGCAATTTGCGGGAGTAATAATGAATCATCATCCACTGACTGCAATCTGCGGGAGTAATAATAAACTGTGTTCCACTGACTTCAATCTGCAGGAGGAATAATGAACTGCGTTCTACCGACTGCAATTTGTGGGAGTAATAATGAACTGTCCTGTACTGACTGCAATCTGTGGGAGTAATATTGAACCATCCTCCACTGACTGCAATTTGCGGGATTAATAATGAAGTGTCCTCCACTGACTGCAATTTGCGGGAGTAATAATGAACCATCCTCCACTGACTGCAATTTGCGGGAGTAATAATGAACTGTCCTCCACTGACTGCAATCTGCAGGAGTAATACTGAACCATCCTCCACTGACTGCAATCTGCGAGAGTAATAATGAACTGCATTCTACTGACTGCAACTTGCGGGAGTAATAATGAACCATCCTCCACTGACTGCCATTTGCGGGAGTAATAATGAACCATCCTCCACTGACTGCAATTTGCGGGAGTAATAATGAACTCTCCTGTACTGACTGCAATTTGCGGGAGTGATAATGAACCGTCCTCCCGTGACTGCAATCTGCGGGAGTAATTATGAACTGTCCTCCACTGACTGCAATCTGCAGGAGTAATAATGAACTGTCCTGTACTCCCTGCAATCTGTGGGCGTAATATTGAACCATCCTCCACTGACTGCACTTTGCGGGAGTAATAATGAACTGTCCTCCACTGACTGCAATTTGTGGGAGTAACAATGAACCATCCTCCACTGACTGCAATTTGTGGCAGTAATAATGAACCATCCTCCAGTGACTGCAATTTAAAGGAGTAATAATGAAGTTTCTTCCACTGACTGCAATCGGCGGGAGTAATAATGAACCATCCTCCACTGAATGCAATTTGTGGGAGTTATAATGAACTGTCCTCCACTGACTGCAATTTGCGGGAGTAATAATGAACTGTCCTCCACTGACTGCAATTTACAGGAGTAATAATGAACCGTCCTCCATTGACTGCAATTTGCGGGAGTAAAAATGAACTGTCCTCCAGTGACTGCAATCTGCGGGAGTAATTATGAACTGTCCTCCACTGACTGCAATCTGCAGGAGTAATAATGAACCATGCTCCACTGACTGCAATCTGCGGGAGTAATAATGAACTGTCCTCCACTGACTGCAATTTGTGGGAGTAACAATGAACCATCCTCCACTGACTGCAATTTGTGGCAGTAATAATGAACCATCCTCCAGTGACTGCAATTTAAAGGAGTAATAATGAAGTTTCCTCCACTGACTGCAATCGGCGTGAGTAATAATGAACCATCCTCCACTGACTGCATTCTGCGGGAGTAATAATGAACTGTGTTCCACTGACTTCAATCTGCGGGAGTAATAATGAACTGCATTCTACTGACTGCAATTTGCGGGAGTAATAATGAATCATCCTCCACTGACTGCAATCTGTGGGAGTAATAATAAACTGTGTTCCACTGACTTCAAGCTGCAGGAGGAATAATGAACTGCATTCTACTGACTGCAATTTGCGGGAGTAATAATGAAGTGTCCTGTACTGACTGCAATCTGTGGGAGTAATATTGAACCATCCTCCACTGACTGCACTTTGCAGGAATAATAATGAACTGACCTCCACTGACTGCAATTTGCGGGAGTAATAATGAACTATCCTCCACTGACTGCAATTTACAGGAGTAATAGTGAACCGTCCTCCATTGACTGCAATTTGCTGGAGTAAAAATGAACTGTCCTCCAGTGACTGCAATCTGCGGGAGTAATTATGAACTGTCCTCCACTGACTGCAATCTGCAGGAGTAATAATGAACCATCCTCCACTGACTGCAATCTGTGGGAGTAATAATAAACTGTGTTCCACTGACTTCAATCTGCAGGAGGAATAATGAACTGCGTTCCACCGACTGCAATTTGCGGGAGCAATAATGAACCATCCTCCACTGACTGCAATACATGGGAGTAATAATGAACTGTCTTGTACTGACTGCAATCTGTGGGAGTAATATTGAACCATCCTCCACTGACTGCAATTTGCGGGATTAATAATGAACTGTCCTCCACTGACTGCAATTTGTGGGAGTAACAATGAACCATCCTCCACTGACTGCAATTTGCGGGAGTAATAATGAACTGTCCTGCACTGACTGCAATTTGCAGCAGTAATAATGAACTGTCCTCCACTGACTGCAATTTGTGGTAGTAATAATGAACCATCCTCCACTGACTGCAAATTAAAGGAGTAATAATGAACCGTCCTCCAGTGACGGCAATCTGCAGGAGTAATAATGAACCATCCTCCACTGATTGCAATTTGCGGGAGTAATAATGAACCGTCCTCCACTGACTGCAATTTGCGGGAGTAATAATGAACTGCATTCTACTGACTGCAATTTGCGGGAGTAATAATGAACCATCCTCCAGTGACGGCAATCTGCAGGAGTAATAATGAACCATCCTCCACTGACTGCAATTTGCGGGAGTAATAATGAACCATCCTCCACTGACTGCAATTTGCGGGAGTAATAATGAACTGCATTCTACTGACTGCAATTTGCGGGAGTAATAATTAACTGTCCTCCACTGACTGCAATTTGCGGGAGTAATAATGAATTCTCCTGTACTGACTGCAATTCGCGGGAGTGATAATGAACCATCCTCCCGTGACTGCAATCTGCGGGAGTAATTATGAACTGTCCTCCACTGACTGCAATCTGCAGGAGTAATAATGAATCATCCTCCACTGACTGCAATCTGCGGGAGTAATAATGAACTGTGTTCCACTGACTTCAATCTGCGGCAGTTATAATGAACTGCGTTCTACTGACTGCAATTTGCGGGAATAATAATGAACTGTCCTCCACTGACTGCGATCTGCAGGAGTAATAATGAACCATCCTCCACTGACTGCAATTTGCGGGAGTAATAATGAACTGTGTTCCACTGACTTAAATCTGCGGGAGTAATAATAAACTGCGTTCTACCAACTGCAATTTGCGGGAGTAATAATGAACCATCCTCCACTGACTGCAATACGTGGGCGTAATAATGAACTGTCCTGTACTGACTGCAATCTACAGTAGTAATAATGAACCATCCTCCACTGACTGGACTTTGCGGGAGTAATAATAAACTGTCCTGTACTGACTGCAATCTGTGGGAGTAATATTGAACCATCCTCCACTGACTGCAATATGTGGCAGTAATAATGAAGCGTCCTCCACTGACTGCAATTTGTGGGAGTGATAATGAAGTGTCCTCCATTGTCTGCAATTTGTGGGGGTAACAATGAACCATCCTCCACTGTGCAATTTGCAGGAGTAATAATGAACTGTCCTCCACTGACTGCAATTTGCAGCAGTAATAATGAACTATCCTCCACCGACTGAAATTTACAGGAGTAATAGTGAACCGTCCACCATTGACTGCAATTTGCAGGAGTAAAAATTAACTGTGTTCCACCGACTTCAATCTGCGGGAGTAATTATGAAGTGTCCTCCACTGACTGCAATCTGCAGGAGTAATAATGAACCATCCTCCACTGACTGCAATACATGGGAGTAATAATGAACTGTCCTGAACTGACTGCAATCTGTGGGAGTAATATTGAACCATCCTCCACTGACTGCAATTTGTGGGAGTAATAATGAACTGTCCTGTACTGACTGCAATCTGTGGGAGTAATATTGAACCATCCTCCACTGACTGCAATTTGCAGGAGTAATAATGAACTGTCCTCCACTGACTGCAATTTGCGGCAGTAATAATGAACTATCCTCCACTGACTGCAATTTGCAGGAGTAATAGTGAACCGTCCTCCATTGACTGGAATTTGCGGGAGTAAAAATGAACTGTCCTCCAGTGACTGCAATCTGCGGGAGTAATTATGAACTGTCCTCCACTGACTGCAATCTGCAGGAGTAATAATGAACCATCCTCCACTGACTGCAATCTGCGGGAGTAATAATGAACTGTGTTCCACTGACTTCAATCTGTGGGAGTAATAATGAACTGCATTCTACTGACTGCAATTTGCGGGAGTAATAATGAATCATCCTCCACTGACTGCAATCTGTGGGAGTAATAATAAACTGTGTTCCACTGACTTCAAGCTGCAGGAGGAATAATGAACTGCGTTCTACTGACTGCAATTTGCGGGAGTATTAATGAACCATCCTCCACTGATTGCAATACGTGGGAGTAATAATGAACTGTCCTGTACTGACTGCAATCTGTGGGAGTAATATTGAACCATCCTCCACTGACTGCAATTTGCGGGAGTAATAATGAACTGTCCTCCACTGACTGCAATTTGCGGCAGTAATAATGAACTATCCTCCACTGACTGCAATTTACAGGAGTAATAGTGAACCGTCCTCCATTGACTGCAATTTGCGGGAGTAAAAATGAACTGTCCTCCAGTGACTGCAATCTGCGGGAGTAATTATGAACAGTCCTCCACTGACTGCAATCTGCAGGAGTAATAATGAACCATCCTCCACTGACTGCAATCTGCGGGAGTAATAATGAACTGTGTTCCACTGACTTCAATCTGCGGGAGTAATAATGAACTGCATTCTACTGACTGCAATTTGCGAGAGTAATAATGAACCATCATCCACTGACTGCAATCTGTGGGAGTAATAATAAACTGTGTTCCACTGACTTCAATCTGCAGGAGGAATAATGAACTGCGTTCTACCGACTGCAATTTGCGGGAGTAATAATGAACCATCCTCCACTGACTGCAATACGTGGGAGTAATAATGAAGTGTCCTGTACTGACTGCAACCTGTGGGAGTAATATTGAACCATCCTCCACTGACTGCACTTTGCGGGATTAATAATGAACTCTCCTCCACTGACTGCAATTTGTGGGAGTAACAATGAACCATCCTCCACTGACTGCAATTTGCGGGAGTAATAATGAACTCTCCTGTACTGACTGCAATTTGTGGGAGTAACAATGAACCATCCTCCACTGACTGCAATTTGCAGGATTAATAATGAACTATCCTCCACTGACTGCAATTTGCAGCAGTAATAATGAACTATCCTCCACTGACTGAAATTTACAGGAGTAATAGTGAACCGTCCACCATTGACTGCAATTTGCAGGAGTAAAAATTAACTGTGTTCCACTGACTTCAATCTGCGGGAGTAATTATGAACTGTCCTCCACTGACTGCAATCTGCAGGAGTAATAATGAACCATCCTCCACTGACTGCAATCTGCGGGAGTAATAATAAACTGTGTTCCACTGACTTCAATCTGCAGGAGGAATAATGAACTGCGTTCTACTGACTGCAATTTGCGGGAGTAATAATGAACCATCCTCCACTGACTGCAATACATGGGAGTAATAATGAACTGTCCTGTACTGACTGCAATCTGTGGGAGTAATATTGAACCATCCTCCACTGACTGCAATTTGTGGGAGTAATAATGAAGCATCCTCCACTGACTGCAATTTGTGGGAGTAACAATGAACCATCCTCCACTGACTGCAATTTTCAGGAGTAATAATGAACTGTCCTCCATTGACTGCAATTTGCGGCAGTAATAATGAACTATCCTCCACTGACTGCAATTTACAGGAGTAATAGTGAACCGTCCTCCATTGACTGCAATTTGCGGGAGTAAAAATGAACTGTCCTCCAGTGACTGCAATCTGTGGGAGTAATTATGAACTGTCCTCCACTGACTGCAATCTGCAGGAGTAATAATGAACCATCCTCCACTGACTGCAATCTGCGGCAGTAATAATGAACTGTGTTCCACTGACTTCAATCTGCGGGAGTAATAATGAACTGCATTCTACTGACTGCAATTTGTGGGAGTAATAATGAATCATCCTCCACTGACTGTAATCTGTGGGAGTAATAATAAACTGTGTTCCACTGACTTCAAGCTGCAGGAGGAATAATGAACTGCGTTCTACTGTCTGCAATTTGCGGGAGTAATAATGAACCATCCTCCACTGACTGCACTTTGCGGGAGTAATAATGAACTGTCCTCCACTGACTGCAATTTGCGGCAGTAATAATGAACTATCCTCCACTGACTGCAATTTACAGGACTAATAGTGAACTGTCCTCCATTGACTGCAATTTGCGGGAGTAAAAATGAACTGTCCTCCAGTGACTGCAATCTGCGGGAGTGATTATGAACAGTCCTCCACTGACTGCAATCTGCAGGAGTAATAATGAACCATCCTCCACTGACTGCAATCTGCGGGAGTAATAATGAACTATGTTCCACTGACTTCAATCTGCGGGAGGAATAATGAACTGCGTTCTACCGACTGCAATTTGCGGGAGTAATAATGAACCATCCTCCACTGACTGCAATTTAAAGGAGTAATAATGAAGTGTCCTGTACTAACTGCAATCTGTGGGAGTAATATTGAACCATCCTCCACTGACTGCAATTTGCGGGATTAATAATGAACTGTCCTCCACTGACTGCAATTTGTGGGAGTAACAATGAACCATCCTCCACTGACTGCAATTTGCAGGATTAATAATGAACTCTCCTGTACTGACTGCAATTTGAGGGAGTGATAATGAACCGTCCTCCACTGACTGCAATTTGCAGGAGTAATAATGAACTCTCCTGTACTGACTGCAATTTGCGGGAGTGATAATGAACCGTCCTCCACTGACTGCAATTTGCGGCAGTAATAATGAACTCTCCTGTACTGACTGCAATTTGCGGGTGTGATAATGAACCGTCCTCCACTGACTGCAATTTGCAGGAGTAATAATGAACTCTCCTGTACTGACTGCAATTTGCAGGAGTGATAATGAACCGTCCTCCACTGACTGCAATTTGCGGGAGTAATAATGAACTGTCCTGTACTGACTGCAATTTGTGGGAGTAATAATGAACTGCCCTCCACTGACTGCAATTTGCGGTAGTAATAATGAACTCTCCTGTAGTGACTGCAATCTGCGGGAGTAATAATGAATTGATGTAATGTGATTAAGCTGCAGGAGAAATTTGGCTGCCTGCCAAAAGCTGCTGAATCTGATCTCATCCTTCCTCAGTAACCTGGTGGGTGAGGTCATCTATGACAGGCCAACAATGGAATCATTGGAGACCTGCGGTGGGCTCAATCGAGGGTGCATTCTGGCACTCTTTGACATATTCCTCTCTCTACTGCTGTCAAATGCCTTCAGTTCATCAACAGAGGGCGTCCATGTCCCAATGCAGCAAGACCTGGACAACATCCAGGCTTGGGCTGATAACCTGGACAACATCCAGGCTTGGGCTGATAACCTGGACAACATCCAGGCTCGGGGCTGATAAGTGGCAAGTAACATTCGTGCCACACAAGTGTCAGGCAACGACCATCTCCAACAAGAGAGAATCCAACCATCGCCCCCTTCACATTCAATGGCATTACCATAAGACGCAGGAGCAGAAGTAGGCCATTCGGTCCATCGAGTCTACTCAGCCGTTCAACAAGATCATGGCTGATCTGATGATCCTCAACTCCACTTTCCTGGCTTTTCCCCCATAATCCTTGATTCCCTTACTGATTAAAAATCTGTCCAGCTCAGCCTGGAATATACTTAACGTCCCAGTCTCTACAGCCCTCTGCGGTAAAGAATTCCAGATTGACTACCCTCTGAGAGAAGAAATTCCTCCTCATCTCTGTTTTAAATGGACGACCCCTTACTCTGAGATTATACCCTCTGGTCCTAGACTCTCCCACAAGGGGAAACAACCTCTCAGCATCTCCCCTGTCAAGCCCCCTAAGAATCTTATATGTTTCAATATGGTGACCTCTCATTCTTCTAAACTCCAACGAGTACAGCCCAACCTACTCAACCTCTCCTCATAAGAAAATCCCTCCATACCCAGGGTCAACCTGGTGAACCTTCTCTGGACTGCCTCCAATGCCAGGATATCTTCCCTTAGATAAGGGGACCAAAACTGTTCACAGTATTCTAGGTGTGGTCTAACCAGTGCCTTGTATAGTTTTAGCGAGACTTCCCTATTTTTATACTCCATTCCCTTTGAAATAAAGGCCAACATTCCCTTTGCCTTCCCTATTACCTGCCGAACTTGTATGTTAGCTTTTTGTGATTCATGCACGAGGTCCCCCAGATCCCTCTGTGCTGCAGCTTTCTGCAGTCTTTCTCCATTTAAATAATATTCAGCTCCTCTATTCTTCCTGCCAAAGTGCATAACCTCACATTTTCCCACATTATATTCCACCTGCCAAGTTTTTTCCCACTCACTTCACCTGTCTCTAATCCCTCTGTAGACTCCTTGTGTCATCGTCACCAATTACCCTCCCACCTATTTGTGTGTCATCTGCAAACTTGGTGATAGTACATTCACTTCCCTCATCCAAGTCTTTAATATATATTGTAAATAATTGTGGCCCCAGCGCTGATCCCTGTGGCACTCCACTAGTTACAGGTTCCCATCCTGAAAATGCCCCCCTTATTACAACTCTCCTTCTTCTATTAGTTAGCCAGTCCTCTATCCATGTTAATATACTACCCACAACACCAAGGGCTCTTATCTTATTAAGTAGCCTTATGTGTGGTACCTTATCGAATGCCTTTTGGAAACCCAAATATATTACATCTACTGGTTCCCCTTTATCTATCCTGCTTGTTACCTCCTCAGAGAATTTGAATAATTACTTTTAGAATTCATTCACAGCTTGTGGTCTTCGCTGGCTGGGCCAGTATTTATTGCCTATTCCTAGTTGCTTTTGAGGAGGTGATGGTGAGCTGCTTTCTTGAACCACTGCAGTCCCTGTGGTGTAGGTACACCCACGGTGCTGTTATGAAGGGAATTCCAAGATTTTGACCAAGTAACAGTGAAGGAATGGCTGATACACTTCCAAGTCAGGACGGTGAGTGACTTGGAGGGGAACTTCCAGGTGGTGGGTGTTCCCCATGTGTCTGTTGCCCTTGTCCTTCTAGAGAGTAGTGGTCGTGGGTTTGGAGGGTGCTGTCGAAGGAGCCTTGGTGAGTTCCTGCAGTGCATCTTGTAGATGGTACACAATGCTGCTACCGTGCATCAGTGGTGGAGGGAATGAATGTTTGTGGATGTGGTGCCGATCGAGCAGGGCTGCTTTGTCCTCGACAGTGTTGAGCTTCTTGAGTGTTGTGGGAGCTGCAACTCATCCAGGCAAGTGGGGAGCATTCCATCACACTCCTGACTTGTGCCTTGTAGATGGTGGACAGGCTTTAGGGAGTCAGGAGGTGAGTTACTCACCGCAGGATTCCCAGCCTCTGACCTGCTCTTGTAGCCACAGTATTTATATGGCTGGTCCAGTTCAGTTTCTGGTCAATGGTAACCCCCAGGATGTTGATAGTGGGGAGGATTCAGTGATGGTAATGCCATTGAACATCAAGGGGTGATGGTTGGATTCTCTCTTGTTGGAGTTGGTCATTGCCTGACACTTGTGTGGGGTGAATGTTCCTTGCCACTTGTCAGCCCAAGCCTGGATATTGTCCAGGTCTTGCTGCATTTGGACATGGGCTGCTTCAGTATCTGAGGAGTCGCCAATGGTGCTGAACCTTGTGCAATCATCAGCGAACATCCCCACTTCTGACCTTATGATGGAAGGAAGGTCATTGATGAAGCAGCTGAAGATGGTTGGGCCAAGGACGCTACCCTGAGGAACTCCTGCAGTGATGTCCTGGAGCTGAGATGACTGACCCCCCAACAACCACAACCATCTTCCTTTGTGCTAGGTATGACTCCAACCAGCGGAAAGTTTTCCCCCTGATTCCCATTGACCTCAGTTTTGCTTGGGCTCCTTGATGCCACACTTGGTCAAATGCTGCCTCGATGTCAAGGGCAGTCACTCTCACCTCACCTCAGGAGTTCAGCTCTTTTGTCCATGTTTGAACCAAGGCTGTAATGAGGTCAGAAGCTGAGTGGCCCTGGCGGAACCCAAACTGGGCGTCAGTGAGCAGGTTATTGCTAAGCAAGTGCCGCTTGATAGCACTGTTGATGACTCCTTCCATTACTTTACTGATGATGGAGAGTAGACCGATGGGAAGGTAATTGGCAGGATTTGTCCTGCTTTTTGTGTACAGGACATACCAGGGCAATTCTCCACATAGTCAGGTAGATGCCAGTGTTATAGCTGTACTGGAACAGCTTGGCTAGGGGCGTGGCAAGTTCTGGAACACAAGTCTTCAGTACTATTGCTGGAATGTTGTCAGGGCCCACAGCCTTTGCACTATCCAGTGCCTTCAGCCGTTTCTCGATATCATGTGGAGTGAATCGAATTGACTGAAGACTGGCGTCTGTGATGCTGGAGACCTCCGGAGGAGGCCGAGATGGATCATCCACTCGGCACTTCTGGCCGAAGATTGTAGCAAATGCTTCAGCCTTATCTTTTGCACTGATGTGCTGGGCTCCTCCATCATTGAGGATGGGGATATTTGTGGAGCCTATTCCTCCTGTGAGTTGTTTAATTATCCACCACCATTCACTACTGGATGTGGCAGGACTGCAGAGCTTAGATCTGATCCGTTGGTCGTGGGATCGCTTGGCTCTGTCTATCGCTTGCTGCTTATGCTGTTTGACACACAAGTAGTCCTGTGTTATAGCTTCACCAGGTTGACACCTCATTTTTAGGTCTACCTGGTGCTGCTCCTGGCAAGCCCTCCTGCACTCTTCATTGAACCAGGGTTGACCCCCTGGCTTGATGGTAATGGTAGAGTGGGGGATATGCTGGGCTGTGAGGTTACAGATTGTGTTCGAGTACAATTCTGCTGCTGCTGATGGCCCACAGTGCCTCATGGGTGCCCAGTCTTGAGTTACTAGATCTGTTCGAAATCTATTCGAATTAGCACGGTGGTAGTGCCACACAACACGATGGAGGGTATCCTCAATGTGAAGGTGGGATTTCGTCTCCACAATGACTGTGTGGTGGTCACTGCTACCAATACATGGACAGATGCACCTGTGGTTCAGACCCGGTCTAGCAGCTATGTCCTTTAGGACTCGGCCAGCTCGGTCAGTTGTGGAGCTACCCAGCCACTGTCGGTGACGGACATTGAAGTCCCCCACCCAGAGGACATTCTGCGCCCTCACCACCCTCAGTGCTTCCTCCCAGTGGTGTTCAACATGGAGGAGGCACTGATTCACCAGCTGAGGGAGGGGGTAATCAGCAGGAGGTTTCCTTGCCCACCTTTGACCTGATGCCAAGAGACCTCATGGTGGTACAGAGTCAATGTTGAGGACTCCCAGGGCAACTCCCTCCCGACTGTATACCACTGTGTCACCGCCACCTCTGCTGGGACAGGACATACCCAGGGATGGTGATGGTGGAGCCTGGGACATTATCTGTAAGGTAGGATTCTGTATGCATGGCTGTGTCAGGCTGTTGCTTGACCAGTCCGTGAGACCAGCTCTCCCAACTATGGCACAAGCCCCCAGATGTTAGTGAGGAGGACTCTGCAGGGTCGACAGGGCTGAGACTGCCGTTGTCGTTTCCGGTGCCTGGGTCGATGCCGGGCGGTCCGTCTGGTTTCGTTCCTTTTTTTGTGACTTTGTAGCGGTTTGATGTCACCGAGCAGCTCGCTAGGCCATTTCGGAGGACGTTTAAGAGTCATGAGTAGGCCGGTTAAGGAAGGCAGATTTCGTTCCCTGAAGGGGCATCAGTGAACCAGATGGGTTTTTACACCAATCGATTCACGGTCAGCGTCAGATTTTTAATGGGTCTCTGGATTACTAGCCCAGTGACAATACCACTGCGCCATCGCCTCCCCCTGGTGAAAGGGAAAACACGTTTGACCAATTGATTGGAGCTCTTTGAAAGAGTCACACGTGCGGTGGGTAAGGGGGAACCGGTGGATGTGCTGTACTTAGATTTCCAGAAGGCATTTGATAAGGTGCCACATCAAAGAGTATTGCGGAACATGAAAGCTCATGGTGTGAGGGGGTAACATATTAGCCTGGATGGAAGATTGGCTGGCTAACAGGAAGCAGAGAGTAGGCATAAATGGGTCTTTTTTCTGGTTTGGCAGGGTGTGACGCACGGTGTTCCAAAGGGACCAGCGCTGGGGCCTCAACTGTTTACAAATTATATAAATGACTTGGATGAAGGGACTGAATGAATGGTGGCTAAATTTGCTGATGACATAAAGATAAGTAGGAAAGTAAATTGTGAGGAGCAAGTAAGGAGGATACAAAGGGACATGGATGGGTTAAGTGAGTGGGCAAAGATCTGGCGAATGGAGTATAACGTGGGAAAATGTGAAATTGTCCATTTTGGCAGGAAGAATAAAAAAAGCTTATCTAAATGGTGAGAGATTGCAGAGCTCTGAGGTGCAGAGGGATCTGGGTATCCTAGTGCATGAATCACAGAAGGTTAGTATGAAGTGTATTACCTAAATGGTGAGAGATTGCAGAGCTCTGAGATGCAGAGGGATCTGGGTGTCATAGTGCATGAATCACAGAAGGTTAGTATGAAGTGTATTATCTAAAGGGTGAGAGATTGCAGAGCTCTGAGGTGCAGAGGGATCTGGGTATCCTAGTGCATGAATCACAGAAGGTTAGTATGAAGTGTAATATCTAAAGGGTAAGAGATTGCAGAGCTCTGAGGTGCAGAGGGATCTGGGTGTCCTAGTGTATGAATCACAGAAGGTTAGTATGAAGTGTATTATCTAAATGGTGAGAGATTGCAGAGCTCTGAGGCGCAGAGGGATCTGGGTGTCCTAGTGCATGAATCACAGAAGGTTAGTATGAAGTATGTTATCTAAATGGTGAGAGATTGCAGAGCTCTGAGACGCAGAGGGATCTGGGTGTCCTAGTGCATGAATCACAGAAGGTTAGTATGAAGTGTATTATCTAAATGGTGAGAGATTGCAGAGCTCTGAGACGCAGAGGGATCTGGGTGTCCTAGTGCATGAATCACAAAAGGCTGGTATGCAGGTACAGCAGGTCATTAGGAAAGCTAATAGAATATTATCATTTATTATGAGGGGAATTGATTACAAAAGTAGGGAGGTTCTGCTTCAGTTGTACAGGGCACTAGTGAGATCACATCTGGAGTCCTGTGTACACTGTTGGTCTCATTATTTAAGGAAGGATGTAAATGTGTTAGAAGCAGTTCAGAGAAGGTTTACCAGACTAATATAGGAATGGGCGTGTTTTGTTATGAGGAAAGGTCGGACAGGTTAGGCTCGTATCCGCTGGAGTTTAGAAGAGTGAGAGGCGACTCGATTGAAACCTTTAAGATCCTGAGGGGACTTGACAGGGTGGATGTGGAGAGGAGGTTTCCTCTTGTGGGAGAATCTAGAACGAGGGGGGGGTCACTGTTTAAAAATAAGGGGTCGCTTATTTAAGACAGAGATGAGGAGAAATTTTTTCTCTCAGAGAGTGGTGAGTCTTCCTGAAAAGGCGATGGAAGGTGCGACTTTGAATATATTTAAGGCAGAGCGAGACAGATTCTTGATCAACAAGGGGGTGAAAGGCTGCCGGGGTGGGGGGTCGGCAGGTATGTGGAGTGGAGGTTACGATCAGATCGACCATGATCGTATTGAACAGTGGAGCAGGCTCGAAGGGCCGAGGGGTCTACTCCAGCTCCTAATTCACCTGACTATCCTCCACTGACTGCAATTCGCAGGGTCGTTGGGGGAAACGGAGTAATCATTTAGTGCCATGTGACTATTCTCCACTGATGGCAATTTGCAAGGGGGTTGGCGACGAGGGGGTAAATTGAGTAGTGCAATGTGACTATCTCCCACCGACTGCAATCTGCGGGTGTGGTGGGGGGGATTGAATAATGAATTAGTGCCATGTGACTATCCTCCACTGACTGCACTTTGCTGGGGTTGGGGGAGGGGGGTGGGCACTGACTGCAACTCGCCGGGGGTGGTTTAAGGAATAAATAGTCGTTCATTAGTACAGAACTTGAGTACTGCCGAGCAGAAGAGAGACGTCGAAGCTTTTCGTCTTGCACGCATCAGAATACCAGGGTAAGGGGAAAACAACAATTTATACCGCATGGGAAGAGAGCGCTGGTTGGTTGGCCAGCAGACTCTGACTGGTTGAGGCGTTGCCATGGAGAGTATCCACCAGTGGGGGGTGACTGACAGGTACAGGATAAACTGTTGTTACCCTCCCCGCCCCCCCCCCCCCCCCCCCCCCCAACCCCAAATCATTGGTATTCTGGCCAACTGTCCTGATGAGTGCAAGGCGAAAAGCTTCGACATGTCTCTTTTTCCAGCAATCATCATCAAGGATTAGTGTCACCTGACTATCCTCCACCCAGCGACCAGACTACGTCATGTCGAGGGGCGGGTAAAGAGGGAGAGACAGACAAGCGGCAGGTCACGTGGGGGGTCGGCGACGACTCTCCGAGCCGTGATTGGCGGAGCGGAGGAAAGGGGGCGGAGTGAGGGACGTGTCTGTCGGTCGCGCACGGGGCCGGGGAATGGTGGGGGAAGGGGGGCGGGAGAGAGAGAGGAGGCGGGGCGACTAGCGCATGCGCACTGCCTGTCGGGCGGTTATTTTTCTCATTTTAAATTTCTTTTTAAAAAAAAATGGAGATCGTTTCATTTTGAATTCCCTTAAGGCTGTAGGACGTATTAAATCTTACGGATGATTACCACCACCACCCTCCCCCCCCCACAAAACCCAAAACTTACCCTGGTCCCGAAGGTCGGTCTAAATTTTCTGTTCTTCTGGTTTTTTTTCCGCCGACTGGTGATTGACAGGTGGGAGGCGACCAATCAGATCACTTGGAGCTCCGGGCGAGGGGGCGGGGTCGTGTGTGTGTGTTGGGGGAGGTGTAAGGGAGGCGACCAATCAGATCACTTGGAGGAACGGGCCGGGGGGCGGGGGAGGATCGTGTGTGTTGGGGGGGGGGGGGCTTGGGAGGCGGCCAATCAGATTACTTGGAGTGCCGGGCCAGGGGGCGGGGTCGTGTGTGTGTTTTGGGGCGGGGAGGGGAGGCGACCAATCAGATCACTTGGAGGACCGGGGCGGCAGGGGGCGGGGTCGTGTGTGTTGGGGTGGTGGAGAGGCAGGGGAGGCGACCAATCAGGTCACTTGGAAGACCGGGCAAGGGGGCGGGGTCGTATATGCGTTGAAGAGGGCGGGGAGGGGAGACGACCAATCAGACCACTTGGAGGACCGGGAAGGGGAGGGGGCGGGGTCATGTGTGTTGGGGGTGGGGGCTGTGGTTTGGGGGTTATGGAGGGGCAGGAAGGCGACCAATCAGGTCACTTGGAGGACCGGGCGGGCGACGGTGCGGGGCCGTGATTCGTTGTTTGGTGGGGGGGGTGGGAGGTGAGAGGAGTCCAATCAGATCAAGGAGGGGGCGTGGTCGCGTGTGTGTGTGTGTGTGTGTGTGTGTGTGTGTTGAGGATGTTGGGGGGCGGGGAGGCGACCAATCAGATCACTTAGAGTAGCGGGGGGGGGGGGGGAGGGGGGGTGGGGGGGGTGGGGGAGGTCCCGGGAGGGGAGTGAGTGAATGCGTGCGGAGGGTCCTCCAGCCAATGACGGTCGCCCCGGGAGGCGCGCGGTGGGCCGGACGGCGGGGGCCGGCCAATCGGCTCCCTGGGAGGACCGGGCGCGAGGGGAGGGGTGGGGTGGAGGTCCTCCAGCCAATGGCGTGGCGGAAGGGGGGCGGGGCCTGAGCTGCTGCAGGCTGCAGAGGCCCCTGTCTGCAGCCTTCATTGTCCTGTAGAACAAGAGAGAGGGGGGGTGTGTGTGTGTGTGTGTGTAGGGGGAGAGACAGAGAGGGAGGGTGCTGCAGGTAAGAGAGGAGAGGGGAGGGGAGGGGGCTCTGGCTCTTTAACCCTCCTGGGCATTTCACCATCATCATTAGGGAAAAGCATTAATGCAACCCTCTTGATGAAATGCACCAGGGTTGCTTTGCATGGGGCATTGCATTGTGCTTTACAACAATAATAAATGGACCCTTTCTCTCTCTCTCTCCCCCCCCCTTAACTCTGCAGAGACCAAGGCAAGCAAAGCACCCCCTCCCACCCCCCTGCTTGCGTGGGCAGCCAACTTGAAGGGAAGAAAGGGCAGCTCCTCTTCTCTCCCATGTGAGTATTCGGGGCATTGCGAAAGGGTGGGTGGGTGGGTGGGAAGGGGGGGGTTAGATCGGGACCGTGTTAGCGCCTTGGTCTCGGGGTATTTAAAGGGACAGTGCCTCCCTGTTGCGGCGTGTCAAGGGGGGGGTTAGATCGGGACCGTGTTAGCGCCTTGATCTCGGGGTATTTAAAGGGACAGTGCCTCCCTGTTGCGGCATATCGAGGGGTGGTTGGGAAGGAAGGTGGATTGGGACTGTGTTAGCGCCTTGATCTTAGGGTATTTAAAGGGACAGTGCTTCCCTGTTTCGGTGTATCGAGGGCTGGTTGGTAAGGGGAGGTTAGATCGGGACTGTGTTAGCGCCTTGATCTCAGGGTATTTAAAGGGACAGTGCCTCCCTGTGTATGGGTAGAACTGAAAAACAAGACAGGAGCATTGCTGGGGAGTGCACTGTAGGCCCCCAAACAGTCAGAGAGAAAGAGAAGAGTAGATACGGAGGCTAATTTCAGAGAAGTGTAAAAATAATAGGGTAGAAATAGTGGGGGATTTCAACTTCCCTAACATTAACGAGGTTAGTCATGGTGTGATAGGTTTAGAGGGAGCGGAATTCCTTAAAATGCATCCGGGAGAGCTTTTTAAGCCAGTACGTAGAAGGTCCGACAAGAGAGGGGGCGGTCCTGGACTTAATTTTAGGGACTGAAGCCGGGCAAGTGGTAGAGGTATTGGCGGGGGGAGCATTTTGCAGATAGTGATCATAACTCAGTTAGATTCAAGGTTGTTATGGAAAAGGACAAGGATGGGCCAGAAATCAGAGTTCCAAATTGGGGTAAAGCCGATTTTAATAGGATCAGATGTGACTTGGCCAGAGCGGACTGGAAGCAGCTACTTTTAGGTAAATCTGCGTCAGAGCAGCGGGACTCATTCAAGAAGGAAATAGGGAGAGTACAGGGCCAACATATTCCAGTAAAGGTAAAGGGTGGGACCAACAAATCCAGGGAACTGTCGAAGGACATACAGGTTTGGATAAAGAGAAAAGGGGAGGCTTATGGCAGATACTGAGGGCTCAAAACAATGGAAGCCTGAGAGGAGTATAGAATGTGTAGGGGGGAACTTAAAAAGGAAATTAGGAGAGCAAAAAGGGGGCATGAAGAAACATTGGCAGGTAAAATAAAGGAAAATCCAAAGTTATTAAGAGTAAGAGGATAACTAGGGAAAGAGTGGGGCCCATTAAGGACCATAGTGGTAATTTGTGTGTGGAGCTGGAAGACGTAGGTAGGGTTCTAAATGAATACTTTGTGTTGTTGTTCACAACTGAGAGGGACAACGTGGGTCTGGAAATCAGGCAGAAGGACTCTGATATAATTAAAGAAATTGGCATAGAAAGGGGGGAGGTTCTAAGTGGTCTGGCAGACTTAAAAGTAGATCAATCTCCAGGCCCAGATGAAATGTATCCCAGACTGTTGAGTGAGGCAAGGGAGGAGATAGCAGGGGCGCTGGCAATGATTTTCAATACCTCCCTGGCCGCAGGAGAGGTGCCAGAGGACTGGAGGGCAGCCAATGTGGTACCGTTATTCAAGAAGGGAGGAAAGGACAGTCTAACCTCAATGGTGGGGAAACTATTGGAAGCAATTCTGAGGGACAGAGTTAATCTCCACTTGGAGAGGCAGGGATTACTCAAGGACAGTCAGCATCATTTTGTTAAGGGGAGGTCATGTCTGACCAATTTGATTGAATTTCTTGAAAGAGGTGACCAGGTGTGTAGATGAGGGCGATGCATTTGACGTAGTCTACTTGGACTTCGGCAAGGCTTTAGATAAGGTCCTGCATGGGAGACTGATAACGAGGGTAAGAGCCCATGGGATCCAAGGCAAATTGGATCCAGAATTGGCTGAGTAGCAGGAATCAGAGGTCAAGGGACGTTTTTGTGACTGGATGTCTGTGTCCAGTGGGGTTCCACAGGGATCGGTGTTGGGTCTCTTGCTGTTTGTGGTATATGTAAATGATTTAGACTTGAATGTAGGAGAGTTGATCAGTACGTTTGCAGGTGACACGAAAATTGGTGGGGTGGTAACTAGTGAGGAGGATAGCCTTAGATTACAGGAGGATATATACGGGCTGGTCAGCTGGGCTGATCAGTGGCAAATGGAATTTAATCCGGATAAGTGTGAGGTGATGCACTTGGGCAGGATGAACAAGGCACGGGAATACACAATGAACGGTAGGACCCTGGGAAGTACCGAGGATCAGAGGGACCTTGGTGTGCATGTCCACCGGTCCCTTAAGGTAGCGGGGACAGGTAGATAAGGTGGTTAAGAAGGCATATTGGGATACTTGCCTTTATTAGCCGAGGCGTGGAATATAAGAGCAGGGAGGTTATGCCGGAACTGTATAAAACGCTGGTTAGGCCACAGCTAGAGTATTGCGTGCAGTTCTGGAATCTGCATTATAGGAAGGATGTAAAATAAATGAATTATCTAAGTCGAGATGGCTGGGCAGGTGATGTGCTGTAGCTGTATGCTGTGGGAGCTGGCAGAACCCATTGCGAGCCGCAGTGACCACATCTGCAGCAAGTGCCGGTTGCTGGAGGAACTCCGGCTCAGAATTGATGAGCTGGATCCTGAGCTCCGGACAGTGCGGCACATCCGGGAGGGGGAGTATTACCTGGACGCTTTGTATCAGGAGGCGGTCACACTCGGTAGTTTAAGTACCTCAAGTCCGGTCAGTGGTCAGGGTCAGCAGGGTGTGACGGCAGGTAGAGGGAGCCTGTGTTCAGGAACAGAGGAGCCTCAGCTCTTGACCTTGTCCAACAGATACAAGGTACTTGCTCTCTGTGTGGATGAGGAACAGGGCTGGAGGGAGGATGAGCCAGATGACCACATTACCCTGGCACAGGAGGCCATTCAAGAGGGGGGAGCAAAAAGACAAGTGGTAGTTGTAGAGGATTCTATAATTAGGGGAATTGATAGCTTCCTTTGTAAGCAGGATCGAGAGTCCCACATGGTATGTTGCCTGCCCGGTGCCAGGTTGAGGGACATCTCCGACCGGCTTGAAAGGATATCGGAGAGGGAGGGGGAAGATCCAGTTGTTGTGGTCCACGTCGGGACGATAACATGGGTAAGACTAGGAAAGGGGACCTGTTTGGGGATTATCAGGAACTAGGAACTAAATTAAAGAACAGGTCCTCGAGGGTTATAATCTCCGGATTACTCCCCGAGCCACGTGCAAATTGGCATAGGGACGCGAGAATAAGGGAAGTAAGCACGTGGCTAAAGGAGTGGCGTGGGAAATGAGCTTGTGGCGCAGATTGAAATTGGCAGGTATGATGTGGTGGGCATCACGGAGACATGGCTGCAAGGGGATCAGGACTGGGAGCTAAATATCCAAGGATATACATCCTGTCGAAAAGATGGGCAGGTTGGCAGAGGGGGTGGGGTTGCTTTGTTAGTAAGAAATGAAATTAAATCGATAGCAAGAAATGATGTAGGGTCAGATGATGTAGAATCTGTGTGGGTAGAGTTGAGGAACCGCAAAGGTAAAAAAAACCATAATGGGAGTTACGTACAGGCCTCCGAACAGTAGTCAGGATGTGGGGCACAAGATACACCAGGAGATGGAAAAGGTGTGTAAGAAAGGCAAGGTTACAGTGATCATGGGGGATTTCAATATGCAGGTAGACTGGGAAAATCAGGTTGGTAGTGGATCCCAAGAAAAGGAATTTGTGGAATGTCTACGAGGTGGCTTTTTGGAGCAACTTGTGATGGAGTCCACTAGGGAGCAGGCAATTCTAGATTTAGTGATGTGTAATGAGGCAGATTTGATAAGGGAGCTTAAGGTGAAGGAACCCTTAGGAGGAAGTGACCATAATATGATAGAATTTACCCTGCAATTTGAGAGGAAAAAGCTGGAATCAGATGTAACGGTATTACAGTTGAATAAAGGCAACTACAGAGGCATGAGGGAGGAGCTGGCCAGAATTGACTGGGAGATGAGCCTAGCAGGAGAGACAGTGGAACAGCAATGGCAGGAGTTTCTGGGAGTAATTTGGGAGACACAGCAAAAATTCATCCCTAGGAAGAAGAAGCATACTAAAGGGAGGACGAGGGAACCATGGTTGACAAGGGAAATCAGGGACAGCATAAAAGCTAAAGAGAAAGCATACAATGCGGCGAAGAGCGGTGGGAAACTAGGGGATTGGGAAGCCTACAAAGACCAACAGAGGACAATTAAAAAAGAAATAAGGAGGGAGAAGATTAAATATGAGGGTAAACTAGCCAGTAATATAAAAGAAGATTGCAGGGGTTTTTTTAGATACATAAAGGGTAAGAGAGAGGCAAAAGTGGACATTGGGCTGCTGGAAAATGACGCTGGAGAAGTAGTAGTGGGGAACAAAGAAATGGTGGAGGAACTGAATAGGTACTTTGCGTCTGTCTTCACAGTGGAAGACACGAGTAACATCCCCAAAGTTCAAGAGAGTAAGGGGGCAGAGGTGAGTATGGTGGCCAATACCAAGGAGAAGGTGCTAGGAAAACTGAAAGGTCTGAAGGTGGATAAATCACCTGGACCAGATGGATTACACTCCAGAGTTCTGAAGGAGATAGCTGAAGAGATAGTGGAGGCGTTAGTGGTGATCTTTCAGGAATCACTGGAGTCAGGGAGGGTCCCAGAGGACTGGAAAATTGCTAATGTAACCCCCCTGTTTAAGAAGGGAGTGAGGCAAAAGACGGGAAATTACAGGCCGATTAACCTGACCTCGGTCGTTGGTAAGATTTTAGAGTCCATTATTAAGGATGAGATTTCACAATACTTGGAAGTGCATGGTAAAATTGGGCAAAGTCAGCATGGTTTCATCAAGGGGAGGTCATGCCTGACAAATCTGTTAGAATTCTTTGAGGAGGTAACAAGTAGGTTAGATAAAGGAGAGCCAATGGATGTTATCTACTTGGACTTCCAGAAGGCCTTTGACAAGGTGCCGCACAGGAGGCTGCTCAGTAAGATAAGAGCCCATGGTGTTAGAGGCAAGGTACTAGCATGGATAGAAGATTGGCTGTCTGGCAGGAGGCAGAGAGTGGGGATAAGGTGGTCCTTCTCAGGATGGCGGCCGGTGACTAGTGGAGTTCCGCAGGGGTCAGTGTTGGGACCACATCTTTTCACTTTATACATTAATGATCCAGATGAAGGAACTGAGGGCATCCTGGCCAATTTTGCAGATGATACAAAGATAGGTGGAGGGACAGGTAGTGTTGAGGAGGTGGGGAGGCTGCAGAAGGATTTAGACAGGTTAGGAGAATAGGCAAAGAAGTGGCATATGGAATACAACGTGGGGAAGTGTGAGGTCATGCACTTTGGTAGGAAGAATAGAGGCACAGACTATTTTCTAAATGGGGAGAGAATTCAGAAATCTGGAGTGCAAAGGGACTTGGGAGTCCGAGTCCAGGATTCTCTTAAGGTTAACTTACAGGTTGAGTCGGTAGTTAGGGAGGCAAATACAATGTTGGCATTTATTTCGAGAGGACTAGAATATAAAAGCAGGGGTGTGCTGCTGAGGCTTTATAAGGCTCTGGTCAGACCACATTTAGAATATTGTGAGCAATTTTGGGCCCCGTATCTCAGGAAGGATGTGCTGGCCCTGGAGAGGGTCCAGAGGAGGTTCACGAGAACGATCCCAGGAATGAAAGGCTTAACATGTGAGGAACGGTTGAGGACTCTGGGTCTATACTTGATGAAGTTTAGAAGGATGAGGGGGGATCTGATTGAAACTTACAGAATACTGAAAGACCTGGATAGAGTGGGACGTGGGGAAGATGTTTCCATTAGTAGGAGGATCTAGGACCTGAGGGGCACAGCCTCAGAGTAAAGGGAAGAGCTTTTAGAACAGAGATGAGGAGAAACTTCTTTAGCCAGAGAGTGGTGAATCGATGGAATTCATTACCACAGAAGGCTGTGGAGGTCGGGTCATTGAGTGTATTTAAGAGCGAGATAGATAGGTTCTCGATCGGTAAGGGTGGGTCAAAGGTGACGGGGAGAAGGCGGGAGAATGGGGTTGAAAAACTTATCAGCCATGATTGAATGGCGGAGCAGACTCAATGGGCCAAATGGCCTCATTTCTGCTCCTATGTCTTATGGTCTTATGGTGATTGCACGAGAGAGAGAGAGAGCAGAGGAGATTTACCAGGATGTTGTCTGGGCTGGAGAGTTTTAGTTACGAGGAGAGATTGGATGGACTGGAGTTATTTTCCCTGGAGCAGAGGAGATTGAGGGGGGGACATGATTGAGGTGTATAAAATTATGAGGGGCGTAGATAGGGTAGACAGGAAGGAACTTTTCCCTCTTGGTGGAGGGATCAATAACCAGGGGGCATAGATTCAAGGTAAGGGGCAGGAGGTTTAGGAGGGGATGTGAGGAAGAATTTTTTCACCCAGAGGGTGGCGGGAATCTGGAACTCGCTGTCTGAAAGGGCGGTAGAGGCAGAAACCCTCATATAACCATTGAAGAAGTACTTGGATGTACACTTGCGATGATGCCCATGGCAGTCAAGGCTATGGGCCTAGTGTTGGAAAAAGGGGATGAGAATAGTCAGGTACTTGTTTGACCAGCGCAGACTCGATGGGCTGAAGGGCCCTTTTCTGTGCTTTCGACCCCCATGACTCTATTTCGGCATATCGATGGGTGTTTGTGGGGGGGGGGGGGGGGGGGGGGGGGGGGTGGGGGGGTGGGTGCGGGGTGGATTGGGATTGTGTTAGCGCCTTGATCTCAAGCTATTTAAAGGGACAGGGCCTCCCTGTTCCGGTGTATCGACGGGCGCGGTGCTGGGAATGTTGAATTTTATACCCGGAGGAGGTGGGGTGGGGGGGGTGGTGGGGAACCCAAGTACAAGGGGTAGGCGGGGGTGGGGTGGGAGGTGGTAGAAGCACCGAGCATCAGGCGGACGAGGGAGGTGGCCTTGCTTAAGATGTGTCTTCAGCGCCCCCCCCCCACCCCAACCGAGTAGGCGCAGCGTGGGGTGGGCTCATTAGGATGCCCTCATCGCCTTGGCCGGCCCCTTTCGGGGGGGCAGCTAAGAGTGAAGCCCCATCGCCGCTGTGGATCTTGAGTCACGTGGTGGACCTGACACCGGGTGAGGCCGGGTTTCAAGTTCCACTGTCGGCCATGGGTGGGATTTGAACCCGTGTTATTTTTTTAACCCCGGGGGGGTGGTGTGTGGGGGTGGTGAGGGTCCGGAATGCGCTGCCTAGGAGGGGAGGGTGGTGGAGGTGGGTTAGCCTCACGCCCTCTTTACAAAGCGCCTGGGTGAGCGCTTGGCACCTCGTAACATTCAAGGCTATGGTGGGGTGGGGTGGGGGGGGGGTGGGGGGGGGGAGCGCTGGTGAACGGGGTTCGGTAGAGTTGGTAGGTCAGGTGTGTCGGTGCATTCTCGAAGGGCCCCTTCTGCACTCTGTGTGATTCCGCGGACAACCGAGGCCGAGTCAGACACGTTTCTGATCGACGAGGGAGCCGAGGGTCGTGGGCGGGGTTGGGAAGCGGAGTTGAGGCCACAGTCGGATCCGGCCGCGATCCCAGCGACTGGCGGAGCAGGCTCGAGGGGCTGAATGGCCTCCTACCGCTCCTAAGTCCTGTCCTTCCCTTCCCCTGCCAATCCCCCCCCCCCACCAAGTCGGGGCGAAGGAAGCCGGAGTAGGCTTCGAGTTTGTCCCCATTGGAGTCGAGAAGAGCGAGAGGTGATCTTATTGAAACGCATCAGATCCGGAGGGGTTTTGATGGGGTAGATACCGGGAGGCTCGTAGGGGAGCCTAGAACCAGGGGACGCGGTTTCAAGAATTAAGAGGTCCGCCGTTTAAGATTGAGAAGAGGAGAATGTGTTCTACTTCCAGCAGATCATTGTTCTGTGGAATTGACTTCCTTGGAGACCAGTGGGTGTTGACTTTATTCAAGGCCGAGTTGGACTGATTTTTGACAGACAAGGGGTGGTTTGAGGTTTATGGCGGGTGGAGGGGGGAGGTGTTGAGTGCTAGGGAGGGAGGGGGTGCAGAGCGGATTTGAGACCACAATCGGATGAGGCATGATCTTAACGAAAGGCGGAGAGCGGGGCTGCAGCGGTTCGAGGAGGCGGGGCTCGCTACTGCCTCCTCCAGGGCGATCAAGGGAAGGGCATGACACCTCAGGGAGGATACGCTGGTACTGGTCCCCGGGAGGGAGGGAGCGAGCGAGGGCAGGGAAGGTTCACCAGGATGGATAGCCGGACACCGAGCATCAGATTACGAGGGGGGAGATTTCACGGACCCCCAGGGTTGCGTTTCCTGGAATTTAGTAGGTTACGGGGTGGGGGGGGGGCGGGGGGACGATTGGATAGAAGGTTTCGAGATATTAAGGGCGACTGCGAGGGTCGAGAGAGAGAGAGAGAAACTATTCCCACTGGTCCGGGCAGTCTGGGACTAGAGAGAAGAGTCTAAGCATTGCAGCCAAGTCTCTTAGAAGAGAAATTGGAACACACTTCGGGTCCATGAGACGGAAGACCAGAAGAGTAGGCCATTCGGCCCATCGAGTCTGCTCCGCCATTCAGTGAGATAGTGGCTAATCTGATAATCCTCAACTCCACTTTCCTGCCTTTTCCCCTCAACCCTTGATTCTCTTACTGACTAAAAATCTATCTCAGCCTTGAATATACTCAACAACCCAGCCTCGACAGCCCTCTGTGGTAAAGAATTCCACAGATTGACTACCCTCAGAGAAGAAATCCCTCCTCATCTCTGTTTTAAATGGGTGACCCCCTTACTCTGAGATTATGCCCTCTGGTCCTAGACTCTCCCACAAGGGGAAACAGCCTCTCAGCATCTCCCTTGTCAAGCCCCCTAAGAATCTTATATGTTTCAATAAGGTCACCTCTCATTCTTCTAAACTCCAGTGAGTACAGGCCCAACCTACTCAACCTCTTCTCATAAGAAAATCCCTCCCTACCCGGGATCAACCTAGTGAACCTTCTCTGGACTGCCTCCAATGCCAGGATATCTTTCCTTAGATAAGGGGACCAAAACTGTTCACACTATTCTAGGTGTGGTCTAACCAGTGCGTTGTATAGTTTTAGCAAGACTTCCCTATTTTTATACTCCATTCCCTTTGAAATAAAGGCCAACATTCCCTTTGCCTTCCCTATGACCTGCCGAACTTGTATGTTAGCTTTTTGTGATTCATGCACGAGGACCCCCAAATCCCTCTGTGCGGCAGCTTTCTGCAGTCTTTCTCCATTTAAATAATATTCAGCTCCTCTATTCTTCCTGCCAAAGTGCATAACCTCACATTTTCCCACATTATATTCCATCAGCCATGTTTTTGCCCGCTCACTTCACCTGTCTCTATTCCTCTGTAGACTCCTTGTGTCATCGTCACCACCTATTTGTGTGTCATCCACAAACTGCAGATGATACAAAGATAGGTGGAGGGACAGGTAGTATTGAGGAGGCGGGGAGGCTGCAGAAGGATTTGGACAGGTTAGGAGAATGGGCAAAGATGTGGCAGATGGAATACAACGTGGGGAAGTGTGAGGTCATGCACTTTGGTAGGAAGAATAGAGGCAAGGACTATTTTCTAAATGGGGAGAGAATTCAGAAATCTGGAGTGCAAAGGGACTTGGGAGTCCTAGTCCAGGATTCTCTTAAGGTTAACTTGCAGCTTGAGTCGGTAGTTAGGAAGGCAAGTGCAATGTTGGCATTTATTTTGAGAGGACTAAAGTATAAAAGCAGGGATGTGCTGCTGAGGCTTTATAAGGCTCTGGTCAGACCACATTTAGAATATTGTGGGCAATTTTGGGCCCCGTGTATCTCAGGAAGGATGTGCTGGCCCTGGAGAGGGTCCAGAGGAGGTTCACGAGAATGATCCCAGGAATGAAAAGGCTTAACATATGAGGAACGTTTGAGGACTCTGGGTCTATACTCGATGAAGTTTAGAAGGATGAGGGGGGGGATCTGACTGAAACTTACAGAATACTGAAAGGCCTGGATAGAGTGGGACGTGGGGAAAATGTTTCCATTAGTAGGAGAGACTAGGACCCGAGGGGCACAGCCTCAGAGTAAAGGGAAGACCTTTTAGAACAGAGATGAGGAGAAACTTCTTTAGCCAGAGAGTGGTGAATCTATGGAATTCATGGCCACAGAAGGCAGTGGAGGCCGGGTCATTGAGTGTATTTAAGAGCGAGATAGATAGGTTCTCGATTGGTAAGGGGGTCAAAGGTGACGGGGAGAAGGCGGGAGAATGGGGTTGAGAAACCTATCAGCCATGATTGAACGGCGGAGCAGACTCGATGGGCCGATTGGCCTAATTTCTGCCCCTATGGTCTTATGGTCTAAACTTGGCTGCAGTACATTCACCCCCCCCCCCCCACCTAAATCATGAAGAGGGACATACTTGCACCGGAGGCAGGTTTTCGGAGACGGTTCACGCGGCCGATTCCCGGGACGAAGGGGGGTTTGTCTTACGAGGCGAGGTTGGGCCCTGTACCCATTGGAGTTTAGCAGAACGAGAGGGTGGGGGGGGTCTTATTGAAACAGATAAAATCCTGAGGTGAGGGGCTCGATAGGGTGGAGGCTGAGGGGTGGGGGGGAGGAAGGGGACAGGCAGGAAAGTGGAGGTAAGCCCACAATCAGATGAGCCGTGATCTTATTGAACGGGGACGAGCAGGCTCGAGGGGCTGAATGGCCTCCTCCTGAAATGCCCATTGTTGGGTCCAACCTGCCTCCACCAGGATGTTTCTTTCCGGACCCCAATTTTTTTCCCGGCGTCCCTTTTGCTCCTTTTGCCCATTATTTCGAATCTGTGCCCTCTCGTTCTTGATGCTCTTTTGAGTGGGAAACAGCTTCTCACTCTTTACCCTGTCCATGCCTTCCTCCTCCTCCTCCTCCTCCTCCTCCCCCCCCCCCGCCACCGATCTCGAATACCTCCATCCAGTCTACTCTCGGCCTTCTTTTCTCCAGGGAAAACAGCCCCAACCTCTCCGATCTCCCCCCCCCCCCCCCGCCCCGCCCCCACAGCTATGGTTCCTCATCCCGGGAATCATTCTTGTGAAGCTCGTCTGTACTAGGCAGGGGGAGGAGGAACACAGAATGTTAGCAGAGTAGGGACGCGTGATGATACAGTAAAACAATCAAGTCAGAGGGAGTACAGCTATAATAAGCTTCAAGGCAGCAAGGCAAGGCCGGATGGCCTCTACTTTAATGCCAGGTGTATTACAGGTAAAACGGATGAGTTAAGGATGAGGATTGACACGTGGAATTGTGATATAGTAGCCATCACCGAGACGTGGTTGAGGGAGGGGCAGGATTGGCAGCTCAGCATTCCGGGATATAGCGTCTTCAGGCGAGACAGGGGAGGGGGTAAAAGAGGAGCAGTTAAGGAGTCAGTTACTGCAGTAAGGAGAGATGATATCTCGGAGGGGGCATCTAATGAAGCTTTGTGGGTGGAGCTTAGGAATAAAAAAGGGGCAGCCACATTGTTAGGTGTTTATTATAGACCCCCAGATAGTCAGCGGAAAATTGAGGTGCAAATATGTGCACAATTTGCAGAGGTGTGTAAAAACAATAACAATAGGGTAATTA
Source organism: Carcharodon carcharias (assembly GCF_017639515.1). Classification (NCBI taxonomy): domain Eukaryota; kingdom Metazoa; phylum Chordata; class Chondrichthyes; order Lamniformes; family Lamnidae; genus Carcharodon; species Carcharodon carcharias. The sequence goes on along the minus strand of NC_054493.1, from coordinate 2,756,239 downwards.
TATTAGGTGATTTCAACTTTCCCAACATTAATTGGGATAGACATAGTGTTATAGGCTTGGATGGAGTGGATTTCTTGAAATGTGTACAGGAGAACTTTTTAGGTCAATATGTAGAGGGTCCAACAAGGGACGGCGCATTGCTGGACCTAATTCTGGAGAATGAAGCTTGACAGGTGGCTGAGGTGGTGGTGGGGGAGCATTTCAGCAATAGCGACCACAACATAGTACAGTTTAAGTTTTTTATGGACAAAGAAATTGACAAGTTGCAAAAAAATGTTTTGGATTGGGGGAGAGTGGATTTTAGTAAAATAAGGCAGGATCTGACCGAGGTAGACTGGGAACAGTTACTTGTGGGGAAATCTACAAAGGAACAGTGGGGTTGTTCAAAAAGGAAATGGGGAGGGTACAGGCTCAACATGTTCCCTCTAGGGTGATAGGAAGGAGTAACAAGCCCAGAGAACCATGGATGACCAGAGATATTCAGGTTATGATGAGAAGGAAAAGAGAGGCTTTTAGCAGGTATGCAAATCAGCAGAGGCATTAGTGGAGTACAGACAGTGCAGGGTGGAGCTTAAGAAAGCAATTAGGAGAGCAAAGAGGGGATATGAGAAACTCTGGCTGGTAAAAGTAGGGAAAATCCCAAGATATTCTATAAGTATATCAATGGGAAGAGGATAACCAGGGAAAGAGTAGGGCCCATTAGGGACCAAGGGAGAAGTCTATGGGTGGAGCCAGAGGACATCGCTAGAGTGTTGAATGAATACTTCACATCTGTCTTCACCCAAGAGAATGAGGATGAAGGTATCGAACTCGGGGAGAGAGACTACGAGGTTCTTAAGCAAATTGATATAGGGAGTGAAAAGGTATTGGAGGCGTTGATAGTCTTAAAAGTGGACAAATCTCCAGGTCCGGATGATTTGTGTCCCAGACTGCTGAGAGAGGCAAGGGAGGAGATCGCAGGGGCTCTGACCTGAATTTTTAATTCCTCTCTGGCCATAGGGGAGGTGGTTCTGCTATTTAAGAAGGATTGTAGAGATAAGCCAGGGAACTGCAGGCCAGTGAGTCTCATGTCAGTGGTAGGGAAACTATTGGAGAAAATCCTGAAAGAGAGAATCTATCTCCACTTGGAGAGGCAAAGGTTTGATCAGGGATAGTCAGCATGGTTTTGTCAGAGGGAGGTCATGCCTAACAAATTGGATTGAATTTTTTGAGGAGGTGATCAGGTGTGTAGATGAGGTTAGTGCAGTTGATATAGTTTATATGGATTTCAGCAAAGCCTTTGACAAGGTCCCACGTGGGAGGCTTATAAAGAGGGCAAGTGCACTTGGGATACAGGGTAACTTGATAAGGTGGATTCAAAATTGGCTTAGTTGTAGGAGGCAGAGGGTGATGACAGAAGGATGCTTTCGTGACTGGAAGCCAGTGTCCAGTGGTGTACCACAGGGATCTGTGCTCGGTCCCCTATTATTTGTCATTTATATAAACGACCTAGATGACTGTGTGTGTGTGTGTGTGTGTGTGTGGGGGGGGGGGTGCGGGGGGGGGGTGGTAGGATTAGTAAGTTTGCAGATGACACAAAGATTGGTTAGCAATGAGGTTGAGTATCTTGGACTACAGGAAGATATAGACGGGATGGTCAAATGGGCAGATAAGTAGCAGATGGAATTTAACCCTGAAAAGTGTGAGGTGATACACTTTGGAAGGAGTAATTTGACAAGGAAGTATTCAATGAACGGCATGACACTAGGAAGTCCTGAGGAACAAATGGACCTTGGCATGTGTCCAAAGATCTCCGAAGGCGGAGGGGCATGTTAGTGGGTGTGGTGAAAAAGGCATATGGAACACTTGCCTTTATCAATCGAGGCACAGATTACAAAAGTAGGGAGGTGATGTTGGAGTTGTATAGACCCTTGGTGAGGCCACAGCTGGAGTACTGTGTGCAGTTCTGGTCGCCACATTATAGGAAGGATGTGATTGCACTGGAGGGGGTGCAGAGGAGATTCACCAGGATGTTACCTGGGGATGAAACATTTAAGTGATGAAGAGAGGTTTGGATAGACTTGGGTTGTTTTCGTTGGAGCAGAGAAGACTGAGGGGCGACCTGATCGAGGTGGACAAGATTATGAGGGGCACGGACAGGGTGGATAGGGGAGCAGCTGTTACCCTTAGTTGAAGGGTCAGTCACGAGGGGGACATAAGTTCAAGGTGAGGGGCAGGAGGTTTGCCGGGGGGGGAGATGTGAGGAGAAACTTTTTTACCCAGAGGGTGGTGAGGGTCTGGAATGCGCTGCCTGGGAGGGTGGTGGAGGGCGGGTTAGCCTCACATCCTTTAAAAAGTCCCTGGATGAGCGCTCGGCACCTCCTAACATTCGAGGCTATGGGGGCCAAGTGCTGATCAATGGGGTTAGGGAGGTAGGTCAGGTGTTTCTCACGGTGTTGGTGCAGACTCGATGGGCCGAAGGGCCTCTTCTGCACTCTGTGATTCTGATACTCACTCCAATGCCTTCACATCCTTCCTCAAGTATGGTGCCCACAACTGGACGCCATGCTCCAGATGAGGCCTAACCAGCGCCTTATACAAGTTTAACATGACCTCCTTACTCTTGTACGCAATGCCTCTATTAATGAAGCCTAAGATACTATATGCTTTATTAACTGCTCCCTCAACATGCCCTGCCATCTTCAATTCCTTATGTACATATACACCAAGTTCCCTCTGTTCCTGCATCTCCTTTAGAGGTTCACCCTTTATTTTATACTGTCTCACCATATTCTTCCTGCCAAAATGAATCACATAGTCATAGGGGGTCTACAGCACAGAAAAAGGCCCTTCGGCCCATTGAGTCTGTACCAGTCAAACAAGCTCCTGACTTTTCTAATCCCATTTTCCAACACTAGGCCCCTAGCCTTGTATGCCAAGGTATCACAATTGCACATCCAAATACTTCTTCAATGTTAGGAGGGTTTCTGCCTCTACCACCCTTTCAGGCTGTGAGTTTCAGATTCCCACCTTCCTCTGGGTGAAAAAATTCTTCCACACATCCCCTCCTAAACCTCCTGCCCCCTTACCTTAAATCTACGCCCCCTGGTTATTGATCCCTCCACCAAGGGGAAAAGTTCCTTCCTGTCTACCCTATCTATGCCCCTCATCATTTTATACACCTCAATCATGTCCCCCCTCAATCTCCTCTGCTCCAGGGAAAATAACCCCAGTCTATCCAATCTCTCCTCATAGCTAAAACTCTCCAGCCCAGGCAACATCCTGGTAAATCTCCTCTGCTCTGTCTCTCTCTCTAGTGCAATCACATCCTTCCCTATAATGTGGATTCCAGAACTGCACGCAATACTCTAGCTGTGGCCTAACCAGCGTTTTATCCAGTTCCAGCATAACCTCCCTCTTATATTCTGTGCCTTGGCTAGTAGAGGCAAGTATCCCATATGTCTTCTTACCCACCTTATCTACCTGTCCCCGCTACCTTAAGGGACCGGTGGACATGCACACCAAGGTCCCTCTGATCCTCGGTACTTCCCAGGGTCCTACCATTCATTGTGTATTCCCATGCCTTGCTTGTCCTGCCCAAGTGCATCACCTCACGCTTATCTGGATTAACTTCCATTTGCCACTGACCAGCCCGTCTGATCACCTCACATTTCACTGCGTTGAACTTCATCTGCCACTTGTCTGCCCAATCCACTACCATGCCTATGTCCTTTTGAAGTTCAAGACGATCCTCATCACAGTTGTCAACATTTCTAATCCTCGTATCATTTGCAAAGGTTGAAATCGTGCCTTGCGCACCACAGCCTGGTTCATTAATATATATATCAGGAAGAGCAAAGGTCCCAGCACTGACCCCTGGGTGAACTCCGAGACAAACCTCCCTCCGATCTGAAAAACAACCAAGTGCCGACTTTTCCTTTCACTCCATGAGCTAGAATTTCGCTCGCAAAGTCTGTTGTGTGGCACTGTATCAAATGCCTTTTGAAAGTCCATGTACACCAGATCAACAATGTTGCCCTCATCAACCTTCTCAAAAAAACTCCCAAGTTAGTTAAACGTGATTTTCCCTTGATGAATCCATGCTGGCTTTCCTTAATTGTCTTGCAGTCGTCCAAGTGACTATTGATTTTTGTCCCGAACTATAGTTTCCAGAAGTTTCCCTACCACCGAGGTCAAACTGACTGGCCTGTAGATGCCGGCATCATCCTTACACCCCTTTTTGAACCAGGGGTGTAACATTAGCGATTCTCCGGTCCTCTGGCACCTCCCCTCTGTCTAAGGACATCTGGATCATTACTGAGGGAAGTGAGAGTGGAAATTGCAGAGGGGCTTCTGCAATTTCCACTCTCACTTCCCTCTGTACCCGGTCCTGGTACCTTATCTATTTTAAGTAAAGGCAGCCTTCCTAACACCACTCTTTGTTTCACCGCCCCTTTATTATGCGTCTGCTTATGGCAGACCAGAGGACTCCCTTTTATGTTCACTGCCAGCCTCTTTTCATGCTCTCTCCTCGCTCCCCTTGCTAGTTTCTTCACTTCCTCTCTGGTCCTTTTGATATTCAGCCTGATTCTCCATTGTATTTTCCACCTGACATCTCGTCTTACGTGCACTCTTTAATTTGCATCTTCACCTATATCCCTCTCGTCATCCAGGGCACTCTGGATGTACTTGTCCGACCATTCCCCATCGATGGGAATACACCTCGACATGGCCTGCAATGCCTTCTCCTTTGAAGGTGGTGCCCGTTGTTGAGCCGGTGCCTTTTCTGCCAACGTTTGACCCCAACTCGCTCGATTCTGATGCATTCCCATCCCATCGAAGTTGGGTCCCCACCCCCCACCCCCCCGCCAATTAATGACACCCTGCTATGGATTGTTCTCTGTCCTTTTCCGCGATTAGCCCCAACCTCATGGTGCAGGAGTCACTGTCCCCTGGAGGGTCTCCCACTCGATATTCGACCCACTCGATCCAACTCACTCCCCGGAACCAGGTCCATCAGCGTCTCTTGGACAGGAAGCCGACAACTGCAGAGAGTTAACTTGAACTCGCTCCAGGAATTCGCGCCCCTCTAGTCCCTTTGCAAGATTTGCATCCCAGTCCATATTTGGATAATTGAAGTCCCCCATTATAATTGCTCTATAACTCTTGCGTCTCTCCATAATTTATTTGCGAATTTGTATCTCTACATCCCTTCCATTAGTTGGTGGTCTATATACTACACCGATCAATGTAGGTATCGGGGAGGGAGCAGTTAAGAAGGCAAATGGGCTTCATAGCAAGAGGATTTGAGTTTTTTTTTGAAAAAATAATTCATTGGATGTGGGCTAGGCATTTATTGCCCAGCCCTAATTGCCCCCCTTGTTCAGAGGGCATTTAAGAGTCAATGCAGTGGGTCTGGTGTCAGCCAAGTAAGAAAGGCAGATTACCTTCCCTAAAGGGCATTAGTGAACCAGATGGGTTTTTACAACAATCGACAATGGTTTCATTGTCATCATCAGGTTACAGAGATAGGGAGAGGTGTAGGGGACTGGAGGAGGTTACAGAGATAGGGAGGATTGTAGAGGCTGGAGGAGGTTACAGAGATATGGAGGGATGTAGGGGACTGGAGGAGGTTACAGAGATAGGGAGGGGTGTAGGGATTGGAGGAGGTTACAGAGATAGGGAGGGGTGTAGGGACTGGAGGAGGTTACAGAGATATGGAGGGGTGTAGGGGGCTGGAGGAGGTTACAGAGATAGGGAGGGGGTGTAGGGGCTGGAGGAGGTTACAGAGATAGGGAGGGCTGTAGGGGCTGGAGGAGGTTACAGAGATAGGGAGGGGTGTAGGGTCTGGAGGAGATTAGAGGTAGGGAGGGGTGTAGGGGCTGGAGGAGGTTACAGAGATAGGGAGTGGTGTAGGGGCTGGAGGAGATTACAGAGATAGGGAGGGGTGTAGAAGTTGGAGTTGGATACAGAGATAGGGAGGGGTGTAGGGTGCTGGAGGAGGTTACAGAGATAGGGAGGGGTGTAGGGGCTGTTGGAGGATACAGTGATAGGGAGGGCTGGAGGAGGTTAAAGACGAAGGGAGGGTTATCGAGGTTGGAGGAGGTTACAAAAATAGGGAGGGCTTTAGGTTTGGAGATTATAGAGATAGGGTTGGAGAAGGTTACAGAGAAAGGCATTGTTCGAAGGTGTTAAAGAGATAGGGAGATTTGAGGGGGCTGGAGGAGGTTACAGAGATAGGGAGCGTCCTGGGGGCTGGAGGTGGTAACAGAGATAGGAGGGGTGTAGGGGCTGGGGGAGGTTAGAGATAGGGAGGAGTGTAGGGCTGGAGGAGGTTACAGAGATGCGGAGGGTTATGGGCTTTGGAGGATATTACAGGGATAGGGAGGGTTGAAGTGGCTGGAGGGTGTTACAGAGATAGGGAGGGGTGTAGAGGCTGGAGGTGGTAACAGAGATAGGGAGGATTGTAGGGTGCTGGAGGAGGTTACAAAGATAGGGAGGGGAGTAGGGTGCTGGAGGAGGGTACAGTGATAGGGAGGGGTGTAGGGAATGGAGGAGGTTACAGAGATATGGAGGGTTGTAGGGTCTGGAGGAGGTTACGGAGATAGGGAAGGTTGTAGGGGCTGGAGGAGGTTACAGAGATAGGGAGGGGTGTAGAGGCTGTTGGAGGTTACAGAGATAGGGAGGGGTGTAGGGGCTGGAGGAGGTTACAGAGATAGGGAGGGCTTTAGGTTTGGAGATTATAGAGATAGGGTTGGAGAAGGTTACAGAGAAAGGCATTGTTCGAAGGTGTTAAAGAGATAGGGAGATTTGAGGGGGCTGGAGGAGGTTACAGAGATAGGGAGCGTCCTGGGGGCTGGAGGTGGTAACAGAGATAGGAGGGGTGTAGGGGCTGGGGGAGGTTAGAGATAGGGAGGGGTGTAGGGGATTGTAGGAGGTTACAGAGATAGGGAGGTTTGTAGGGGGCTGGAGGAGGTTACAGAGACAGGGTGGGGTGTTGGGGGCTGGAGGAGGTTACAGAGATGCGGAGGGTTATGGGCTTTGGAGGATATTACAGGGATAGGGAGGGTTGATGTGGCTGGAGGGTGTTACAGAGATAGGGAGGGGTGTAGAGGCTGGAGGTGGTAACAGAGATAGGGAGGATTGTAGGGTGCTGGAGGAGGTTACAAAGATAGGGAGGGGAGTAGGGTGCTGGAGGAGGGTACAGTGATAGGGAGGGGTTTAGGGAATGGAGGAGGCTACAGAGATATGGAGGGTTGTAGGGTCTGGAGGAGGTTACGGAGATAGGGAAGGTTGTAGGGGCTGGAGGAGGTTACAGAGATAGGGAGGGGTGTAGAGGCTGTTGGAGGTTACAAGATAGGGAGGGTTAAGGGGTTGGAGGAGGTTACAGATATAGGGAGGGGTGTAGGGGCTGTTGGAGGATACAGAGATAGGGAGGGTTGTAGGGGCTTGAGGAGGTTAAATACAAAGGGAGGGTTATCGAGGTTGGAGGAGGTTACAGATATAGGGAGGGTTGTAGGGGCTGTAGGAGGTTACAGAGATAGGAATGGTTGTAGTGGGCTGGAGGAGGTTACAGAGATAGGGAGATTTGTAGGGGGCTGGAGGAGGTTACCGAGATAGGGAGGGCTGTAGGGGCTGGAGGAGGTTACAGAGATAGGGAGGGGTGCAGGGACTGGAGGAGGTTACAGAGATAGGGAGGGGTGTAGGGGATTGAAGGAGGTTACAGAGATAGGGAGGTTTGTAGGGGGCTGGAGGAGGTTACAGAGATAGGGAGGGGTGTAGGGGGCTGGAGGAGGTTGCAGAGATAGGGATGGTTGAAGTGGCTGGAAGTGGTTACAGAGATAGGGAGGGGTGTAGGGGCTGGAGGAGGTTACAGAGATAGGGAAGGCTGTAGGTGCTGGAGGAGGTTACAGAGTTGGGGGGGTGTAGGGGCTGGAGGAGGTTACAGAGATAGGGAGGGGTGTAGGGGGCTGCAGGGGGTTACAGAGATAGGGAGGAGTGGAGGGGCTGGAGGAGGTTACAGAGATAGGGAGGTTTGAAGTGGCTGGAGGAGGTTACAGGGACAGGGTGTGTGTAGGGGCTGAAGGATGTTGCAGAGAAAGGGAGGCTTCTAGGGCCAGAGGAGGTTACAGAGATATGACTAGTGGCGCAGGAGGTTACAGATAGGCAGGGTTGTAGGGCTAGAGGAGGTTAGAGAGATAGGGAGGTGTGTAGGGGCTGGGGGAGGTTAGAGATAGGGAGGAGTGTAGGGGCTGGAGGAGGTTACAGAGATAGGGATGGTTGAAGTGGCTGGAGGAGGTTACGGAGATAGGGAGGGTTGTAGGGCTGGAGGAGGTTACAGAGATAGGGATAGGTGTAGGGGGCTGCAGCGGGTTACAGAGATCGGGAGGAGTGAAGGGGCTGGAGGTGGTTACAGAGATAGGGAGGGGTGTAGGGGCTGGAAGAGGATACAGATGTAGGGAGGGGTGTAGGGGACTGCAGGGGGTTACAGAGATAGGGAGGCGTGAAGGGGCTGGAGGAGGTTGCAGAGATGAGGGGGTGTAGAGGCTGTTGGAGGTTACAAGATAGGGAGGGTTATAGGGGCTGGAGGAGGTTACAGATATAGGGAGGGGTGTAGGGGCTGTTGGAGGATACAGAGATAGGGATGGTTGTAGGGGCTTGAGGTTAAATATAAAGGGAGGGTTATCGAGGTTGGAGGAGGTTACAGATATAGGGAGGGTTGAAGTGACTGGAGGCAGTTACAGGGATAGGGAGGGGAGTATGGGGTTGGAGGAGGTTACAGATATAGGGAGGATTGTAGGGGCTGGAGGAGGTTACAGAGATGGGGAGGGGTGTAGGAGGCTGGAGGATGTTACAGAGATAGGGAGGTGTGTAGTGGACTGGAGTAGGTTACAAAGATAGGGAGGTGTGTAGTGGACTGGAGGAGTTTACAGAGATGGGGAGGGGTGTAGTGTCTGGAGGAGGTTACAGAGATACGGAGGGGTGTCGGAGCTGCAGAGATTTGTAGGGGGCTGGAGGAGGTTGCCGAGATAGGGAGGGCTGTAGGGGCTGGAGGAGGTTACAGAGATAGGGAGGGGTGTAGGGGCTGGAGAAGGTTACAGAGATAGGGAGGGGCGTAGGGGATTGGAGGAGGTTACAGAGATAGGGAGGTTTGTAGGGGGCTGGAGGTGGTTGCAGAGACAGGGAGGAGTGTAGGGGCTGGAGGTGTTTACAGAGATAGGGAGGGGTGTAGGGGGCTGGAGGAGGTTACAGAGATAACGAGGGTTGTAGGGGCTGGAGGAGGTTACAGAGATAGGGTGGGGTGTAGGGGGCTGCAGGGGGTTACAGAGATAGGGAGGGTTGTCGGGGCTGGAGGAGGTTACAGAGATAGGGAGGGGTGTAGGGGATGGAGGAGGTTACAGAGATAGGGATGGTTGAAGTGGCTGGAGGAGGTTACAGAGATAGGGAGGGTTGTGGGGGCTGCAGGGGGTTACAGACATAGGGAGGGTTGTGGGGCTGGTGGATATTATAGAGATAGGGATGGTTGAAGTGGCTGGAGGAGTTTACAGAGATAGGGATAGGTGTAGGGAATGGAGGAGGTTACAGAGATATGGAGGGTTGTAGGGTCTGGAGGAGATTACAGAGACAGGGAAGGTTGGAGGGGCTGGAGGAGGTTACAGAGATAGCGAGGGGTGTGGAGGCTGTTGGAGGTTACAAGATAGGGAGGGTTATAAGGGCTGGAGGAGGTTACAGATATAGGGAGGGGTGTAGGGGCTGTTGCAGGATACAGTGATAGGGTGGGGTGTAGGGGCTTGAGGTTAAAGACAAATCGTGGGTTATCGAGGTTGGAGAAGGTTACAGATATAGGGAGGGTTGTTGGGGCTGGAGGAGTTTACAGAGATAGGGAGGGTTGAAGTGGCTGGAGGCAGTTACAGGGATATGGAGGGTAATAGGGGCTGGAGGAGGTTACAGATATAAGGAGGATTGTAGGGGCTGGAGGAGGTTACAGAGATGGGGAGGGGTTTAGGATGCTGGAGGAGTTTACAGAGATAGGGAGGGGTGTAGGGGCTGGAGGAGGTTACAGAGATAGGAATGGTTGCAGGGGGCTGGAGGAGGTTACAGAGGTAGGGAGGGGTGTAGGGGCTGGAGGAGTTTGCAGAGGTAGGAAGGGGTGTAGGGGCTGGAGGAGGTTACAGAGATAGGAATGGTTGTAGGGTCTGGAGAAATTTACAGAGATACGGAGGGGTGTCGGAGCTGGAGGAGGTTTTAGAGATAGCGAGGGTTGTAGGGACTGGAGGAGTTTACAGAGATAGGGAGGTTTGTAGGGGATTTGAGGAGGTTACCGAGATAGGGAGGGGTGTAGGGGATTGGAGGAGGTTACAGAGATAGGGAGGTTTGTCGGGCGCTGGAGGAGGTTACAGAGATAGGGAGGTTTGTCGGGCGCTGGAGGAGGTTACAGAGATACGGAGGGGCGTAGGGGATTGGAGGAGGTTACAGAGATAGGGAGGTTTGAAGGGGGCTGGAGGAGGTTACAGAGACAGGGAGGGGTGTAGGGGCTGGAGTTGTTTACATAGATAGGGAGGGGTGTAGGGGCTGGAGGAGGTTACAGAGATAGCGAAGGTTGTAGCGGACGGGAGGTGTTTACAGAGATAGGGAGGGGTGTAGGGGCACAGGGAGGTTACAGAGATAGGGAGGGGTGTAGTGTCTGGAGGAGGTTACAGAGTTAGGGAGGGGTGTAGGGGCTGGAGGAGGTTACAGAGATAGGGAGGGGTGTAGTGTCTGGAGGAGTTTACAGAGGTAGGAAGGGGTGTAAGGGCTGGAGGAGGTTACAGAGATAGGAATGGTTGTAGGGTCTGGAGAAATTTACAGAGATACGGAGGGGTGTCGGAGCTGGAGGAGGTTTCAGAGATAGCGAGGGTTGTAGGGACTGGAGGAGTTTACAGAGATGGGGAGAGGTGTAGGAGGCTGGAGGAGGTTACAGAGATGGGGACGGGTGTAGGAGGCTGGAGTAGGTTACAGAGATAGGGAGGTGTGTAGTGGAGTGGAGTAGGTTACAGAGATAGGGAGGGGTGTAGGGGCTGGAGGAGGTTACAGAAATAGAGAGGGGTGTAGTGTCTGGAGGAGGTTACAGAGATACGGAGGGGTGTCGGAGCTGGACGTGGTTGCAGAGATAGCGAGGGTTGTAGGGACTGGAGGAGTTTATAGAGATAGGGAGGTTTGTAGGGGGCTGGAGGAGGTTGCCGAGATAGGGAGGGCTGTAGGGGCTGGAGGAGTTTACAGAGATAGGGAGGAGTGTAGGCGCTGGAGAAGGTTACAGAGATAGCGAAGGTTGTAGGGGACGGGAGGAGGTTACAGAGATAGGGTGGTGTGTAGGGGGCTGCAGGGGGTTACAGAGATAGGGAGGGTTGTATGGGCTGGAGGAGGTTACAGAGATAAGGAGGGGTGTAGGAGATGGAGGAGGTTACAGAGATAGGGATGGTTGAAGTGGCTGGAGGAGGTTACAGAGATAGGGAGGGTTGTAGGGGGCTGCAGGTGGTTACAGATATAGGGAGGGTTGTGGGGCTGGCGGATGTTGTAGAGATAGGGATGGTTGAAGTGGCTGGAGGAGGTCACAGGGATAGGGTGTGTGTAGGGGCTGAAGGATGTTGCAGAGAAAGGGAGGCTTCTAGGGCCAGAGGAGGTTACAGAGATATGACTAGTGGCGCAGGAGGTTACAGATTGGCAGGGTTGTAGGGCTGGAGGAGGTTAGAGAGATAGGGAGGGTTGTATAGGTCGGAGGAGGTAACAGATTTAGGTGTGGTTGAGGGTCTGGAGGAGGTTACAGAGACAGGGAGGGGTGTAGGGGCTGGAGGAGGTTACAGAGATAGGAATGGTCGTAGGGTCTGGAGGAATTTACAGAGATACGGAGGGGTGTCGGAGCTGGAGGAGGTTTCAGAGATAGTGAGGGTTGTAGGGACTGGAGGAGTTTACAGAGATAGGGAGGTTTGTAGGGGATTTGAGGAGGTTACCGAGATAGGGAGGGGTGTAGGGGATTGGAGGAGGTTACAGAGATAGGGAGGTTTGTAGGGCGCTGGAGGAGGTTACAGAGACAGGGAGGGGTGTAGGGGCTGGAGGTGTTTACAGAGATAGGGAGGGGTGTAGGGGCACAGGGAGGTTACAGAGATAGGGAGGGGTGTAGTGTCTGGAGGAGGTTACAGAGTTAGGGAGGGGTGTAGGGGCTGGAGGAGGTTACAGAGATAGGGAGGGGTGTAGTGTCTGGAGGAGGTTACAGAGATAGGGAGGGGTGTAGTGTCTGGAGGAGGTTACAGAGATTGAGAGGGGTGTAGGGGCTAGAGGAGGTTACAGAGATAGGGAAGGGTGTAGGGGCTGGAGGAGTTTACAGAGATAGGGAGGGTTGTAGGGGCTGGAGGAATTTACAGAGATAGGAATGGTTGTAGGGGGCTGGAGGAGGTTACAGAGGTAGGGAGGGGTGTAGGTGATTGGATGCGGTTACAGAGATAGGGAGGTTTGTAGGGGGCTGGAGGAGGTTACAGAGACAGAGAGGGGTGTAGTGTCTGGAGGAGGTTACAGAGATAGGGAGGGGTGTAGGGGGCTGCTGGGGATTACAGAGACGGGGAGGGGTGTAGGTGCTGGAGGAGGTTACAGAGATAGGAATGGTTGTAGGGTGCTGGAGGAGGTTACTGAGATAGGGAGGTTTGTAGTGTCTGGAGGAGGTTACAGAGATAGCGAGGGTTTTAGGGACTGGAGGAGTTTACAGAGATAGGGAGGTTTGTAGGGGATTGGAGGATGTTACAGAGATAGGGAGGGGTGTAGGGGGCTGCAGGGGGTTACAGAGATAGGGAGGATTGTAGGGTGCTGGAGGAGGTTACAGAGATAGGGAGGGGAGTAGGGTGCTGGAGGTGGTTACAGTGATAGGGAGGGGTGTAGGGGCTGGAGGAGTTTACAGAGATAGTGATGGGTGCAGGGAATGGAGGAAGTTACAGAGATATGGAGGGTTGTAGGGTCTGGAGGAGGTTACAGAGATAGGGAAGGTTTGAGGGGCTGGAGGAGGTTACAGAGATAGGGAGGGATGTAGAGGCTGTTGGAGGTTACAAGGTAGGGAGGGTTATAGGGGCTGGAAGAGCTGACAGATATAGGGAGGGGTGTAGGGGCTGTTGGAGGATACAGTGATAGGGTGGGGTGTAGGGGCTTGAGGTTAAAGACAAAGCGAGGGTTATCGAGGTTGGAGGAGGTTACAGATATAGGGAGGGTTGTTGGGGCTGGAGGAGTTTACAGAGATAGGGTGGGGTGTAGGATGCTGGTGGAGGTTACAGAGATAGGGAGGTGTGTAGGGGACTGGAGGAGGTTACAGAGATAGGAATGGTTGTAGGGGGCTGGAGGAGGTTACAGAGATAGGGAGGGGTGTAGTGTCTGGAGGAGGTTACAGAGATAGGGGGGTTTGTAGGGGATTGGAGGAGGTTACAGAGATTGGCAGGTTTGCAGCGGGTTGGAGGAGGTTACAGAGATAGGGAGGGTTGTAGGGGCTGGAGGAGGTTACAGAGATATGGATGGGTGTAGGGACTGGAGGAGGTTACAGAGACAGGGAGGCGTGTAGGGGCTGGAGGTGTTTATAGAGATAGGGAGGGGTGTAGGGGCACAGGGAGGTTACAGAGATAGGGAGGGGTGTAGTGTCTGGAGGAGGTTACAGAGTTAGGGAGGGGTGTAGGGGCTGGAGGAGGTTACAGAGATAGGGAGGGGTGTAGTGTCTGGAGGAGGTTACAGAGTTAGGGAGGGGTGTAGTGTCTGGAGGAGGTTACAGAGATTGAGAGGGGTGTAGGAGCTAGAGGAGGTTACAGAGATAGGGAAGGGTGTAGGGGCTGGAGGAGTTTACAGAGATAGGGAGGGTTGTAGGGGCTGGAGGAATTTACAGAGATAGGAATGGTTGTAGGGGGCTGGAGGAGGTTACAGAGGTAGGGAGGGGTGTAGGTGATTGGATGCGGTTACAGAGATAGGGAGGTTTGTAGGGGGCTGGAGGAGGTTACAGAGACAGAGAGGGGTGTAGTGTCTGGAGGAGGTTACAGAGATAGGGAGGGGTGTAGGGGGCTGCTGGGGATTACAGAGACGGGGAGGGGTGTAGGTGCTGGAGGAGGTTACAGAGATAGGAATGGTTGTAGGGGGCTGGAGGAGGTTACTGAGATAGGGAGGTTTGTAGTGTCTGGAGGAGGTTACAGAGATAGCGAGTGTTTTAGGGACTGGAGGAGTTTACAGTGATAGGGAGGTTTGTAGGGGATTGGAGGATGTTACAGAGATATGGAGGGGTGTAGGGGGCTGCTGGGGATTACAGAGACGGGGAGGGGTGTAGGTGCTGGAGGAGGTTACAGAGATAGCAATGGTTGTAGGGTGCTGGAGGAGGTTACTGAGATAGGGAGGTTTGTAGTGTCTGGAGGAGGTTACAGAGATAGCGAGGGTTTTAGGGACTGGAGGAGTTTACAGAGATAGGGAGGTTTGTAGGGGATTGGAGGATGTTACAGAGATAGGGAGGGGTGTAGGGGGCTGCAGGGGGTTACAGAGATAGGGAGGATTGTAGGGTGCTGGAGGAGGTTACAGAGATAGGGAGGGTAGTAGGGTGCTGGAGGTGGTTACAGTGATAGGGAGGGGTGTAGGGGCTGGAGGAGTTTACAGAGATAGGGATGGGTGCAGGGAATGGAGGAGGTTACAGAGATATGGAGGGTTGTAGGGTCTGGAGGAGGTTACAGAGATAGGGAAGGTTTGAGGGGCTGGAGGAGGTTACAGAGATAGGGAGAGATGTAGAGGCTGTTGGAGGTTACAAGGTAGGGAGGGTTATAGGGGCTGGAAGAGCTTACAGATATAGGGAGGGGTGTAGGGGCTGTTGGAGGATACAGTGATAGGGTGGGGTGTAGGGGCTTGAGGTTAAAGACAAAGCGAGGGTTATCGAGGTTGGAGGAGGTTACAGATATAGGGAGGGTTGTTGGGGCTGGAGGAGTTTACAGAGATAGGGTGGGGTGTAGGATGCTGGTGGAGGTTACAGAGATAGGGAGGTGTGTAGGGGACTGGAGGAGGTTACAGAGATAGGAATGGTTGTAGGGGGCTGGAGGAGGTTACAGAGATAGGGAGGGGTGTAGTGTCTGGAGGAGGTTACAGAGATAGGGGGGTTTGTAGGGGATTGGAGGAGGTTACAGAGATTGGCAGGTTTGCAGCGGGCTGGAGGAGGTTACAGAGACAGGGAGGCGTGTAGGGGCTGGAGGTGTTTATAGAGATAGGGAGGGGTGTAGGGGCTGGAGGAGGTTACAGAGATAGGGAAGGTTGTAGGTGACAGGAGAAGGTTACAGAGACAGGGAGGGGTGTAGGGGCTGGAGGTGTTTACAGAGATAGGGAGGGTTGTAGGGGCTGGAGGAGGTTACAGAGATATGGATGGGTGTAGGGACTGGAGGAGGTTACTGAGATAGGGAGGATTGTAGGGTGCTGGACGAGGTTACAGACATAGGGAGGCGTGTAGGGGCTGGAAGAGTTTACAGAGATAGGGATAGGTGTAGGGAATGGAGGAGGTTACAGAGATATGTAGGGTTGTAGGGTCTGGAGGAGGTTACAGAGATAGGGAGGGGTGTAGAGGCTGTTGGAGGATACAGTGATAGGGTGGGGTGTAGGGGCTTGAGGTTAAAGACTAAGCGAGGGTTATCGAGGTTGGAGGAGCTTACAGATATAGGGAGGGTTGTTGGGGCTGGAGGAGTTTACAGAGATAGGGAGGGTTGAAGTGGCTGGAGTCAGTTATAGGGATATGGAGGGTTATAAGGGCTGGAGGCAGTTATATGGATATGGAGGGTTATAGGGGCTGGAGGCGGTTACAGATATAGGGAGGATTATAGGGGCTGGAGGAGGTTACAGAGATGGGGAGTGGTGTAGGATGCTGGAGGAGGTTACAGAGATAGGGAGGTGTGTAGGGGACTGGAGGAGGTTACAGAGATAGGAATGGTTGCAGAGGCCTGGAGGAGGTTACAGAGATAGGGAGGGGTGTAGTGTCTGGAGGAGGTTACAGAGATAGGGAGGTGAGTAGGGGCTGGAGGAGTTTACAGAGGTAGGAAGGGGTGTAGGGTCTGGAGGAGGTTACAGAGATAGGAATGGTTGTAGGGTCTGGAGGAATTTACAGAGATACGGAGGGGTGTCGGAGCTGGAGGAGGTTTCAGAGATAGTGAGGGTTGTAGGGACTGGAGGAGTTTACAGAGATAGGGAGGTTTGTAGGGGATTTGAGGAGGTTACCGAGATAGGGAGGGGTGTAGGGGATTGGAGGATGTTACAGAGATAGGGAGGTTTGTAGGACGCTGGAGGAGGTTACAGAGACAGGGAGGGGTGTAGGGGCTGGAGGTGTTTACAGAGATAGGGAGGGGTGTAGGGGCACAGGGAGGTTACAGAAATAGGGAGGGGTGTAGTGTCTGGAGGAGCTTACAGAGTTAGGGAGGGGTGTAGGGGCTGGAGGAGGTTACAGAGATAGGGAGGGGTGTAGTGTCTGGAGGAGTTTACAGAGATAGGGAGGGGTGTAGTGTCTGGAGGAGGTTACAGAGATTGAGAGGGGTGTAGGGGCTAGAGGAGGTTACAGAGATAGGGAAGGGTGTAGGGGCTGGAGGAATTTACAGAGATAGGAATGGTTGTAGGGGGCTGGAGGAGGTTACAGAGGTAGGGAGGGGTGTAGGTGATTGGATGCGGTTACAGAGATAGGGAGGTTTGTAGGGGGCTGGAGGAGGTTACAGAGACAGAGAGGGGTGTCGTGTCTGGAGGAGGTTACAGAGATAGGGAGGGGTGTAGTGGGCTGCTGGGGATTACAGAGACGGGGAGGGGTGTAGGTGCTGGAGGAGGTTACAGAGATAGGAATGGTTGTAGGGGGCTGGAGGAGGTTACTGAGATAGGGAGGTTTGTAGTGTCTGGAGGAGGTTACAGAGATAGCGAGGGTTTTAGGGACTGGAGGAGTTTACAGTGATAGGGAGGATTGGAGGATGTTACAGAGATATGGAGGGGTGTAGGGGGCTGCTGGGGATTACAGAGACGGGGAGGGGTGTAGGTGCAGGAGGAGGTTACAGAGATAGGAATGATTGTAGGGGGCTGGAGGAGGTTACTGAGATAGGGAGGTTTGTAGTGTCTGGAGGAGGTTACAGAGATAGCGAGGGTTTTAGGGACTGGAGGAGTTTACAGAGATAGGGAGGTTTGTAGGGGATTGGAGGATGTTACAGAGATAGGGAGGGGTGTAGGGGGCTGCAGGGGGTTACAGAGATAGGGAGGATTGTAGGGTGCTGGAGGAGGTTACAGAGATAGGGAGGGGAGTAGGATGCTGGAGGAGGTTACAGGGATAGGGTGTGTGTAGGGGCTGAAGGATGTTGCAGAGAAAGGGAGGCTTCTAGGGCCAGAGGAGGTTACAGAGATATGACTAGTGGCGCAGGAGGTTACAGATTGGCAGGGTTGTAGGGCTGGAGGAGGTTAGAGAGATAGGGAGGGTTGTATAGGTCGGAGGAGGTAACAGATTTAGGTGTGGTTGAGGGTCTGGAGGAGGTTACAGAGACAGGGAGGGGTGTAGGGGCTGGAGGAGGTTACAGAGATAGGGAGGATTGTAGGGTGCTGGACGAGGTTACAGACATAGGGAGGCGTGTAGGGGCTGGAAGAGTTTACAGAGATAGGGATAGGTGTAGGGAATGGAGGAGGTTACAGAGCTATGTAGGGTTGTAGGGTCTGGAGGAGGTTACAGAGATAGGGAAGGTTGGAGGGGCTGGAGGAGGTTACATAGATAGGGAGGGGTGTAGAGGCTGTTGGAGGATACAGTGATAGGGTGGAGTGTAGGGGCTTGAGGTTAAAGACTAAGCGAGGGTTATCGAGGTTGGAGGAGCTTACAGATATAGGGAGGGTTGTTGGGGCTGGAGGAGTTTACAGAGATAGGGAGGGTTGAAGTGGCTGGAGTCAGTTATAGGGATATGGAGGGTTATAGGGGCTGGAGGCAGTTATAGGGATATGGAGGGTTATAGGGGCTGGAGGCGGTTACAGATATAGGGAGGATTATAGGGGCTGGAGGAGGTTACAGAGATGGGGAGTGGTGTAGGATGCTCGAGGAGGTTACAGAGATAGGGAGGTGTGTAGGGGACTGGAGGAGGTTACAGAGATAGGAATGGTTGCAGGGGCCTGGAGGAGGTTACAGAGATAGGGAGGTGTGTAGTGTCTGGAGGAGGTTACAGAGATAGGGAGGTGTGTAGGGGCTGGAGGAGTTTACAGAGGTAGGAAGGGGTGTAGGGGCTGGAGGAGGTTACAGAGATAGGAATGGTTGTAGGGTCTGGAGGAATTTACAGAGATACGGAGGGGTGTCGGAGCTGGAGGAGGTTTCAGAGATAGTGAGGGTTGTAGGGACTGGAGGAGTTTACAGAGATAGGGAGGTTTGTAGGGGATTTGAGGAGGTTACCGAGATAGGGAGGGGTGTAGGGGATTGGAGGAGGTTACAGAGATAGGGAGGTTTGTAGGGCGCTGGAGGAGGTTACAGAGACAGGGAGGGGTGTAGGGGCTGGAGGTGTTTACAGAGATAGGGAGGGGTGTAGGGGCACAGGGAGGTTACAGAGATAGGGAGGGGTGTAGTGTCTGGAGGAGGTTACAGAGTTAGGGAGGGGTGTAGGGGCTGGAGGAGGTTACAGAGATAGGGAGGGGTGTAGTGTCTGGAGGAGTTTACAGAGATAGGGAGGGGTGTAGTGTCTGGAGGAGGTTACAGAGATTGAGAGGGGTGTAGGGGCTAGAGGAGGTTACAGAGATAGGGAAGGGTGTAGGGGCTGGAGGAGTTTACAGAGATAGGGAGGGTTGTAGGGGCTGGAGGAATTTACAGAGATAGGAATGGTTGTAGGGGGCTGGAGGAGGTTACAGAGGTAGGGAGGGGTGTAGGTGATTGGATGCGGTTACAGAGAGAGGGAGGTTTGTAGGGGGCTGGAGGAGGTTACAGAGACAGAGAGGGGTGTCGTGTCTGGAGGAGGTTACAGAGATAGGGAGGGGTGTAGGGGGCTGCTGGGGATTACAGAGACGGGGAGGGGTGTAGGTGCTGGAGGAGGTTACAGAGATAGGAATGGTTGTAGGGGGCTGGAGGAGGTTACTGAGATAGGGAGGTTTGTAGTGTCTGGAGGAGGTTACAGAGATAGCGAGGGTTTTAGGGACTGGAGGAGTTTACAGTGATAGGGAGGTTTGTAGGGGATTGGAGGATGTTACAGAGATATGGAGGGGTGTAGGGGGCTGCTGGGGATTACAGAGACGGGGAGGGGTGTAGGTGCAGGAGGAGGTTACAGAGATAGGAATGATTGTAGGGTGCTGGACGAGGTTACAGACATAGGGAGGCGTGTAGGGGCTGGAAGAGTTTACAGAGATAGGGATAGGTGTAGGGAATGGAGGAGGTTACAGAGCTATGTAGGGTTGTAGGGTCTGGAGGAGGTTACAGAGATAGGGAAGGTTGGAGGGGCTGGAGGAGGTTACATAGATAGGGAGGGGTGTAGAGGCTGTTGGAGGATACAGTGATAGGGTGGAGTGTAGGGGCTTGAGGTTAAAGACTAAGCGAGGGTTATCGAGGTTGGAGGAGCTTACAGATATAGGGAGGGTTGTTGGGGCTGGAGGAGTTTACAGAGATAGGGAGGGTTGAAGTGGCTGGAGTCAGTTATAGGGATATGGAGGGTTATAGGGGCTGGAGGCAGTTATAGGGATATGGAGGGTTATAGGGGCTGGAGGCGGTTACAGATATAGGGAGGATTATAGGGGCTGGAGGAGGTTACAGAGATGGGGAGTGGTGTAGGATGCTCGAGGAGGTTACAGAGATAGGGAGGTGTGTAGGGGACTGGAGGAGGTTACAGAGATAGGAATGGTTGCAGGGGCCTGGAGGAGGTTACAGAGATAGGGAGGTGTGTAGTGTCTGGAGGAGGTTACAGAGATAGGGAGGTGTGTAGGGGCTGGAGGAGTTTACAGAGGTAGGAAGGGGTGTAGGGGCTGGAGGAGGTTACAGAGATAGGAATGGTTGTAGGGTCTGGAGGAATTTACAGAGATACGGAGGGGTGTCGGAGCTGGAGGAGGTTTCAGAGATAGTGAGGGTTGTAGGGACTGGAGGAGTTTACAGAGATAGGGAGGTTTGTAGGGGATTTGAGGAGGTTACCGAGATAGGGAGGGGTGTAGGGGATTGGAGGAGGTTACAGAGATAGGGAGGTTTGTAGGGCGCTGGAGGAGGTTACAGAGACAGGGAGGGGTGTAGGGGCTGGAGGTGTTTACAGAGATAGGGAGGGGTGTAGGGGCACAGGGAGGTTACAGAGATAGGGAGGGGTGTAGTGTCTGGAGGAGGTTACAGAGTTAGGGAGGGGTGTAGGGGCTGGAGGAGGTTTCAGAGATAGGGAGGGGTGTAGTGTCTGGAGGAGTTTACAGAGATAGGGAGGGGTGTAGTGTCTGGAGGAGGTTACAGAGATTGAGAGGGGTGTAGGGGCTAGAGGAGGTTACAGAGATAGGGAAGGGTGTAGGGGCTGGAGGAGTTTACAGAGATAGGGAGGGTTGTAGGGGCTGGAGGAATTTACAGAGATAGGAATGGTTGTAGGGGGCTGGAGGAGGTTACAGAGGTAGGGAGGGGTGTAGGTGATTGGATGCGGTTACAGAGAGAGGGAGGTTTGTAGGGGGCTGGAGGAGGTTACAGAGACAGAGAGGGGTGTCGTGTCTGGAGGAGGTTACAGAGATAGGGAGGGGTGTAGGGGGCTGCTGGGGATTACAGAGACGGGGAGGGGTGTAGGTGCTGGAGGAGGTTACAGAGATAGGAATGGTTGTAGGGGGCTGGAGGAGGTTACTGAGATAGGGAGGTTTGTAGTGTCTGGAGGAGGTTACAGAGATAGCGAGGGTTTTAGGGACTGGAGGAGTTTACAGTGATAGGGAGGTTTGTAGGGGATTGGAGGATGTTACAGAGATAGGGAGGGGTGTAGGGGGCTGCAGGGGGTTACAGAGATAGGGAGGATTGTAGGGTGCTGGAGGAGGTTACAGAGATAGGGAGGGGAGTAGGGTGCTGGAGGTGGTTACAGTGATAGGGAGGGGTGTAGGGGCTGGAGGAGTTTACAGAGATAGTGATGGGTGCAGGGAATGGAGGAGGTTACAGAGATATGGAGGGTTGTAGGGTCTGGAGGAGGTTACAGAGATAGGGAAGGTTTGAGGGGCTGGAGGAGGTTACAGAGATAGGGAGGGATGTAGAGGCTGTTGGAGGTTACAAGGTAGGGAGGGTTATAGGGGCTGGAAGAGCTTACAGATATCGGGAGGGGTGTAGGGGCTGTTGGAGGATACAGTGATAGGGTGGGGTGTAGGGGCTTGAGGTTAAAGACAAAGCGAGGGTTATCGAGGTTGGAGGAGGTTACAGATATAGGGAGGGTTGTTGGGGCTGGATGAGTTTACAGAGATAGGGTGGGGTGTAGGATGCTGGTGGAGGTTACAGAGATAGGGAGGTGTGTAGGGGACTGGAGGAGGTTACAGAGATAGGAATGGTTGTAGGGGGCTGGAGGAGGTTACAGAGATAGGGAGGGGTGTAGTGTCTGGAGGAGGTTACAGAGATAGGGAGGTGTGTAGGGGCTGGAGGAGGTTACAGAGATAGGGAGGGCTGTAGGGGATTGGAGGAGGTTACAGAGATTGGCAGGTTTGCAGTGGGCTGGAGTGAGCTTACAGAGATAGGGAGGGTTGTAGGGGCTGGAGGAGGTTACAGAGATATGGATGGGTGTAGGGACTGGAGGAGGTTACAGAGACAGGGAGGCGTGTAGGGGCTGGAGGTGTTTATAGAGATAGGGAGGGGTGTAGGGGCTGGAGGAGGTTACAGAGATAGGGAAGGTTGTAGGTGACAGGAGAAGGTTACAGAGACAGGGAGGGGTGTAGGGGCTGGAGGTGTTTACAGAGATAGGGAGGGTTGTAGGGGCTGGAGGAGGTTACAGAGATATGGATGGGTGTAGGGACTGGAGGAGGTTACAGAGATAGGGAGGTGTGTAGGGGCTGGAGGAGGTTACAGAGATAGGGAGGGGTGTACGGGGCTGCAGGGGGTTACAGAGATAGGGATGGTTGAAGTGGCTGGAGGAGTTTAGAGGGATAGGGAGTGTGTAGGGGCTGAAGGATGTTGCAGAGAAAGGGAGGCTTCTAGGGCCAGAGGAGGTTACAGAGATATGACTAGCTGCGCAGGAGGTTACAGATCGGCAGGGTTGTAGGGCTGGAGGAAGTTAGAGAGATAGGGAGGGTGGTATAGGTCGGAGGATGTACCAGAGATAGGGTGGGCTTTAGGGGCTGGAGGAGGTTACAGAGATAGGGTGGGCTGTAGGGGCTGGAGGAAGTCAAAGACAAAGGGAGGGTTATCGAGTTTGGAGGAGGTTACCGAAATATGGAGGGTTTTAGTGTTGGAGAATATAGAGATAGGGTTGGAGGAGGTTACAGAGATAGGGTGGTGTGTAGGGTTTGGAGGAGGTTACAGAGATAGGGAGGTGTGTAGGGGCTGGAGGAGGTTACAGAGATAGGGAGGTGTGTAGGGGTTGGAGGAGGTTACAGAGGTAGGGAGGTGTGTAGGGTCTGGAGGAGGTTACAGAGATAGGGAGGGGTGTAGGGGCAGGAGGAGGTTACAGAGATAGGGAGGGGTGTAGGGGCTGGAGGAGGTTACAGAGATAGGGAGGGGTGTAGGGGCTGGAGGAGGTTACAGAGATAGGGAGGGGTGTAGGGGCTGGAGGAGGTTACAGAGATAGGGAGGGGTGTAGGGGTTGGAGGAGGTTACCATGATAGGGAGTGGTGTCGGGGATTGGAGGAGATTACTGAGATAGGGAGGGGTGTAGAAGTTGGAGGTGGATACAGAGATAGGGAGGGCTGTAGGTGCTGGAGGTGGTTAAAGACGAAGGGAGGGTTATCCAGGTTTGAGGAGGTTAAAAAATAGGGAGGGCTTTTGGGTTGGAGATTATTGATATCGGGTTGGAGAAGGTTACAGAGAAAGGGAGTGTTCGAGGGTGTTAAAGAGATAGGGAGATTTGACGGGACTGGAGGAGGTTACAGAGATAGGGAGGGTTTTTGGGGCTGGAGGGGGATACAGAGATAGGGAAGGCTCTGGGGGCTGGAGTTGGTAACAGAGATAGGGAGGGGTGTAGGGGCTGGAGGAGGTTACAGAGATGGGGAGGGCTGTAGGGGTTGGAGGAGGTTACAGAGATATGGAGGGTATATGGGCTGGGGAGGTTACAGAGATAGGGAGGGGTGTAGGGGCTGGAGGAGATTACAGAGATGGGGAGGGTTGTAGGGACTGGAGGAGTTTACAGAGATAGGGAGGGTTGTAGGGGGCTGGAGGAGGTTACCGAGATAGGGAGGGCTGTAGTGGCTTGAGGAGGTTACAGAGATGGGGAGGGGTGTTGGAGGGTGGAGGAGTTTATAGAGATAGGGAGGGGTGTAGAGGCTGGAGGAGGTTAAAGATATAGGGACGGTTGTAGGGGCTGGAGGAGGTTTCATTAATAGGGAGGGGTGTAGGGACTGGAGGAGGTTACAGAGATAGGGAGGGGTGTAGGGGGCTGGAGGAGGTTACAGAGATAGGGAGGGCTATAGGGTCTGGAGGAGGTTACAAAGTTAGGGAAGTGTGTAGGGTCTGGAGGAGGTTACAGAGATAGGGAGGGGTGTATGGGCTGGAGGAGGTTACAAAGATAGGGAGGGGTGTAGGGGCTGCAGGAGGTTACAGAGACAGGGAGGGTTATAGTGGCTCGAGGAGATTACAGAGATAGCGAGGGGTGTAGGGACTGGAGGAGGTTACAGAGATAGGGAGGGTTGTAGGGGGCTGGAGGAGATTACCGAGATTGGGAGGGCCGTAGAGGCTGGAGGAGGTTATGGAGATAAGGAGGTGTGTAGGGGCTGGAGGAGGTTACCAAGATAAGGAGTGGTGTATGGTCTGGAGGGGGATGCAGAGATAGGGAGGGGTGTAGGGTGCTGGAGGAGGTTACGGAGGTAGAGAGGGGTGTAGGGGCTGTAGGAGATTACAGAGAAAGGGAAGGGTGTAGGGGCTGCTGGAGGTTACAGAGATAGGGAGGACTGTAGGGGCTGGAAGAGGTTACAGAGATAGGGCAGGGGGTAGGGGCTGGAGGAGGTTAGAGAGATAGGGAAGGGTGTAGTGCCTGAAGAAGCTTACAGAGATAGGGAGGATTGTAGGGGGCTGGAGGAGGCTACAGAGATAGGGTGGGGTGTAGGGGGCTGGAGGAGGTTACAGTGATAGAGAGGGGTGCAGGGGCTTTAGGAGGTTACAGAGATAGGGAGGGGTGTTGGAGCTGGAGGAGGTTACAGAGATAGGGAGGGGTGTAGGGGATGGAGGAGTTTACAGAGATAGGGAGGGTTGTAGGGGCTGGAGATGGTTACAGAGGTAGGGAGGGTTGTAGGGGCTGGAGGAGGTTACAGAGATACGGAGGATTGTAGGGGGCTGGAGGAGGTTACAGAGATAGGGTTGTAGGGACTGGAGGAGGTTACAGAGATAGGGAGGGGTGTAGGAGCTGGAGGAGGTTACAGAGATAGGGAGGGATGTAGGAGCTGGAGCAGGTTACAGTGATATGGAGGGGTGTAGGGGCTGGAGGAGGTTACAGAGATAGGGATGGTTGTAGAGACTGGAGGAGGTTACAGAGATAGGGAGGGGTGTAGGGGGCTGGAGGAGGTTTCAGAGATAGGGAGGGTTGTAGGGGGCTGGAGGGGTTTACAGAGAAAGGGAGGGGTGTAGTGTCTGCAGGAGGTTACAGAGATAGGGAGGGGTGTCGGAGCTGGATGAGGTTTCAGAGATAGCGAGGGTGGTAGGTTCTGGAGCAGGTTACGGAGATAGGGAGCGCGGTAGTGGCTGGAGGAGGTAACAGAGATAGGGAGGGGTGTAGGGGCTGGAGGAGGTTACAGAGATAGAGAGGGGTGTAGGGGCTGGAGGAGGTTACAGAGATAGGGAGGGGTGTAGGGGCTGGAGGATGTTACAGAGATAGGGAGGGATGTAGGGGCTGGAGGAGGTTATAGAGATAGGGTCGGGTGTAGGGGCTGGAGGAGATTACAGAGATAGGAAGGGGTGTCGGGGGCTGGAGGAGGTTACAGAGATGGGGAGGGTTGTAGGTGCTGGAGGTGGTTACAGGGATAGGGAGCGTTGAAATGGCTGGAGGTGGTTACAGGGATAGGGAGGGTTATAGGGGCTGGAGGAGGTTTCATTAATAGGGAGGGGTGTAGGGACTGGAGGAGGTTACTGAGACAGGGAGGGTTATAGTGGCTCGAGGAGGTTACAGAAATAGGGAGGGGTGTTGGGGCTGGAGAAAGTTACTGAGATAGGGAGGGGTGTAGGGACTGGAGGAGGTTACAGAGACAGGGAGGGTTATTGTGGCTGGAGGAGTTTACAGACATAGGGAGGGGTGTTGGGGCTGGAGAAAGTTACAGAGGTAGGGAAGGGTGTAGCGGCTGGAGCAGGTTATAGAGATAGGGAAGGGTGTAGGGGGCTGGAGGAGGTTACAGAGATAGGGAGGGGTGTAGCGGCTGGAGGAGGTTACAGAGATAGGGAGGGGTGTAGGGGCTGGAGAAGGTTACAGAGGTAGGGAGGGTTGAAGTGGCTCGAGGCAGTTACAGGGATAGGGAGGGTTATAGGGGCTGGAGGAGGTTACAGAGATGGGAAGGAGAGTAGTGGGCTAGCGGAGGTTACAGAGATAGGGAGGGGTGTAGGGTGCTGGAGGAGGTTACGGAGATAGGGAGGGGTGTAGGGGCTGTAGGAGGTTACAGTGATAGGGAGGGGTGTTTGGGCTGGAGGAAGTTATAGAGAAAGGGAGGTGTGTAGGGGACTGGAGGAGGTTACAGAGATAGGGAGGGGTGTAGGGGCTGGAGGAGGTTACAGAGAAAGGGAGGGGTGCAGGGACTGGAGGAGGTTACAGAGATTGGGCAGGGGGTAGGGGCTGGAGGAGGTTACAGAGATAGGGAGGGGTGTAGGGGGCTGGAGGAGGTTGCAGAGATAGGATTGTAGGGGGCTGGAGGAGGTTACAGAGATAGCGAGGATTGTAGGGGGCTGGAGGAGGTTTCAGAGATAGGGAGGGTTGTAGGTGCTGGAGGATGTTACGGAGATAGGGAGGGTTGTTCGGGGTGCTGGAGGTTACAGAGATAGGGAGGTTTGTAACGGGCTGGAGGAGGTTCCAGAGATAGGGAGGGGGTAGGCGGATGGAGGATGTTACAGAGATAGGGAGGGTTCTAGGGGGCTGGAGGATGTTACTGAGATGGGGAGGGGTGTAGCGGCTGGAGCAGGTTACAGAGATAGGGTGGGGTGTAGCGGCTGGAGGAGGTTACAGAGATAGGGAGGGTTGTAGGGGGCTGGAGGAGGTTCCAGTTATAGAGAGATGTGCTGGGGACTGGAGGAGGTTACAGAGATAGGGAGGGTTGTAGGGGGCTGGAGGGGTTAACAGAGAAAGGGAGGGGTGTAGTGTCTGGAGGAGGTTACAGAGATACGGAGGGGTGTCGGGGCTGAATGAGGTTTCAGAGATAGCGAGGGTTGTAGGGACTGGAGGAGGTTACCGAGATAGGGAGGGCGGTAGGGGCTGGAGGAGGTTACAAAGATAGGGAGGGGTGTAGGGGCTGGAGGAGGTAACAGAGATAGGGAGGGGTGTAGAGGCTGGAGGAGGTTACAGAGATAGGGAGGGGTGTAGGGGCTGGAGGAGGTAACAGAGATAGGGAGGGGTGTAGGGGCTGCAGGAGGTTGTAGAGATAGGTAAGGGTGTAGGGAACTGGAGGAGGTTACAGAGATAGGGAGGTTTGTAGGGGGTTGGAGGAGGTTACAGAGATAGGGAGGGGTGTAGGGGATGGAGGAGGTTACAGTGATAGAGAGGGCTGGAGGAGGTTACAGAGATAGGGAGAGATGTAGGGGACTGGAGGAGGTTACAGAGATAGGGAGGGGTGTAGGGTCTGGATGAGGTTACAGAGATAGGGAGGGGTGTAGGGGCTGGAGGAGGTTACAGAGATAGGGAGGCATTTAGGGGCTGGAGGAGGTTACAGAGATAGGCAGGGGATAGGGGCTGGAGGAGATTACAGAGATAGGGAGGGGTGTAGGGGGCTGGAGGAGGTTACAGAGATAGGGAGGATTGTAGGGGGCTGGAGGAGGTTTCAGAGATAGGCAGGGGGTAGGGGCTGGAGGAGGTTACAGATTTAGGGAGGGGTGTAGTGCCTGAAGAAGGTTTCAAAGATAGGGAGGATTGTAGGGGGCTGGAGGAGGTTACAGAGATAGGGAGGATTGTTGGGGGCTGGAGGAGGTTACAGAGATAGGGACGGGTGTAGGGGATGGAGGAGGTTACAGTGATAGAGAGGGCTGTAGGGGCTGGAGGAGGTTACAGAGATAGGGAGAGATGTAGGGGACTGGAGGAGGTTACAGAGATAGGGAGGGGTGTAGGTGCTGGATGAGGTTACAGAGATAGGGATGTGTGTAGGGGCTGGAGGAGGTTACAGAGATAGGGAGGGGTGTAGGGGCTGGAGGAGGTTACAGAGATAGGGAGGGGTGTAGGGGATGGAAGAGGTTACAGAGATAGGGAGGGGTGTAGGGGCTGGAGGAGGTTACAGAGGTAGGAAGGGTTGTCGTGGCTGGAGGAGGTTACAGGGATAGGGATGGTTGTTGAGACTGGAGGAGGTTCCTGAGATAGGGAGGGTTGAATTGGCTGGAGGGTGTTACAGAGATAGTGAGTGTTGAAGTGGCTGGAGGAGGTTACAGGGATAGGGAGGGTTATAGGTGCTGGAGGAGGTTACAGAGATAGCGAGGGTTGTAGGGGTTTGGAGGAGGTTACAGAGTTAGGGAGGGTTATAGTGGCTCGAGGAGGTTACAGAGATAGGGATGTTTGTAGCGTGTTGGAAGAGATTACAAAGATGAGGTTGTAGGGGCTGGAGGAGGCTACAGAGATGGGGAGGGGTGCAGGGGCTGGAGGAGGTTACAGAGATATGGTAGAGGGTAGGGGCTGGAGGAGGTTACAGAGATTGGGAGGGGTCTAGGGCCTGAAGGAGTTTACAGAGATAGGGAGGGGTCTAGGGCCTGAAGGAGGTTACAGAGATAGGGAGGTGTGTAGGGGCTGGAGGAGGTTACAGAGATAGGGAGGGGTGTAGGGGCTGGAGGAGGTTACAGAGATAGGGAGGGGTGTTTGGGCTGGAGGAAGTTATAGAGAAAGGTAGGCGTCTATGGGGCTGGAGGAGGTTACAGAGAAAGGGTGGGATGTAGGGGGTTGGTGGAGGTTACAGAGATAGGGAGGTGTGTAGGGGACTGGAGGAGGTTACAGAGATAGGGAGGGGTGTAGGGGCTGGAGGAGGTTACAGAGATAGGGAGGGGTGTAGGGCCTGAAGAAGGTTACAGAGAAAGGGAGGGGTGTAGGGGCTGGAGGAAGTTATAGAGTTAGGGAGGGCTGGAGGGTGTTACAGAGATAGGGATGGTTATGGGCACTGGAGGAGGTGACAGAGAAAGGGAGGGTTGAAGTGGCTGGAAGTGGTTACAGAGATAGCGATGGTTATGGGTGCTGGAGGAGATTACAAAGTTAGGGATGGGTGTAGGGGGCTAGAGGAGGTTACAGAGATAGGGAGGTGTGTAGGGGCTGGAGTAGTTTACTGAGATAGGGAGGGGTGTATGGGTGGGAGGAGGTTACAGAGATAGGGAGGGGTGTATGGGCTGGAGGAGGATGCAGAGATAGGTAGGGGTTTAGGTTGCTAGAGGAGGTTACAGAAATACGGAGGGGTGTAGTGTCTGGAGGAGGTTACAGAGATACGGAGGGGTGTCGGGGTTGGAGGAGGTTTCAGAGAAAGCGAGGGTTGGAGGGACTGGAGGAGATTACAGAGACAGGGAGTGTTGTAGGGGGCTGGAGGAAATTACAGAGATAGGGAGGGGTGTAGGGTGCTGGAGGAGGTTACGGAGATAGAGAGGGGTGTAGGGGCTGAAGGAGGTTACAAATATAGGGTGGGGTGTTTGGGCTGGAGGATGTTACAGAGATCGGGAGGGTTGTCGGGGCTGCAGAAGGTTACAGAGATAGGGAGGGTTGTAGGGGGCAGGAGGAAGTTATAGAGAAAGGGAGGGGTGTAGGGGGCTGGAGGAGGTTACAGAGAAAGGGAGGGATATAGGGGCTGGAGGAGCTTACAGAGATAGGGAGGCGTGTAGGGGGCTGGAGGAAATTACAGATAATAGGGAGGCGTGTATGGGCTGCAGGGGGATGCAGAGATGGGGAGGGGTGTAGGGTGCTGGAGGAGGTTACGGAGATAGAGAGGGGTGTAGGGGCTTGAGGAGGTTACAGATATAGGGTGGGGTGTTGGGACTGGAGGATGTTACAGAGATTGGTAGGGTTGTGGGGGGCTGGAGAAGGTTACAGAGATAGGGAGGGTTGTAGGGGCTGGAGGACGTAATAGAGAAAGGGAGGGGTGTAGGGTGCTGGAGGAGGTTACAGAGAAAGGGAGGTGTGTAGTGCTGGAGGGGGTTACAGAGATAGGGAGGCGTGTAGGGGGCTGGAGAAGATTACCAAGATAGGTTGGGCTGTAGGGGCTGGAGGAGGTTACAGATTTAGGTAGGTGTGTAGGGGCTGGAGGAGGTTAGAAAGATAGGGAGGGGTGTAGGGGACTGGAGAAGTTTACAGAGATAGGGAAGGTTGTAGGGGCTGGAGGTGGTTATAGAGATAGGGAGGGGTGTAGGGGCTGGAGGAGGTTACAGAGATAGGGAGTGCGGTAGGGGTTGGAGGAGGTTACAAAGATAGGGAGGGGTGTAGTGTCTGGAGGAGGTTACAGAGATAGGGAGGGGTGTAGTGTCTGGAGGAGGTTACAGAGATAGGGAGGGGTGTAGGGGCTGGAGTAGGTAACAGAGATAGGGAGGGGTGTAGGGGCTGGAGGAGGTTGTAGAGATAGGTAAGGGTGTAGGGAACTGGAGGAGGTTACAGAGATAGGGCGGTTTGTAGGGGGCTGGAGGAGGTTACAGAGATAGGAAGGTGTGTAGGGGCTGGAGGAGGTTACAGAGATAGGGAGGCATGTAGGGGCTGGAGGAGGTTACAGAGATAGGCAGGGGGTAGGGGCTGGAGGAGATTACAGAGATAGGGAGGGGTGTAGGGGGCTGGAGGAGGTTACAGAGATAGGGAGGATTGTAGGGGGCTGGAGGAGGTTTCAGAGATAGGCAGGGGGTAGGGGCTGGAGGAGGTTACAGAGATAGGGAGGGGTGTAGTGCCTGAAGAAGGTTTCAAAGATAGGGAGGATTGTAGGGGGCTGGAGGAGGTTACAGAGATAGGGAGGATTGTAGGGCGCTGGAGGAGGTTACAGAGATAGGGAGGTGTGTAGGGGATGGAGGAGGTTACAGTGATAGAGAGGGCTGTAGGGGCTGGAGGAGGTTACAGAGATAGTGAGAGATGTAGGGGACTGGAGGAGGTTACAGAGATAGGGAGGGGTGTAGGGGATGGAAGAGGTTACAGAGATAGGGTTGTAGGGGCTGGAGGAGGTTACAGAGGTAGGAAGGGTTGTAGGGGCTGGAGGAGGTTACAGGGATAGGGATGGTTGTTGAGACTGGAGGAGGTTCCTGAGATAGGGAGGGTTGAATTGGCTGGAGGGTGTTACAGAGATAGGGAGTGTTGAAGTGGCTGGAGGAGGTTACAGGGATAGGGAGTGTTGAAGTGGCTGGAGGAGGTTACAGGGATAGGGAGGGTTATAGGTGCTGGAGGAGGTTACAGAGATAGCGAGGGTTGTAGGGATTTGGAGGAGGTTACAGAGTTAGGGAGGGTTATAGTGGCTCGAGGAGGTTACAGAGATAGGGATGTTTGTAGCGTGTTGGAAGAGATTACAAAGATGAGGTTGTAGGGGCTGGAGGAGGCTACAGAGATGGGGAGGGGTGTAGGGGCTGGAGGAGGTTACAGAGATAGGGTAGAGGGTAGGGGCTGGAGGAGGTTACAGAGATTGGGAGGGGTCTAGGGCTGAAGGAGTTTACAGAGATAGGGAGGGGTCTAGGGCCTGAAGGATTTTACAGAGATAGGGAGGTGTGTAGGGGCTGGAGGAGGTTACAGAGATAGGGAGGGGTGAAGGGTCTAGAGGAGGTTACAGAGATAGGGAGGGGTGTAGGGGCTGGAGGAGGTTACAGAGATAGGGAGGGCTGTAGAGGCTGGAGGAGGTTACGGAGATAAGGACCGGTGTAGGGGCTGGAGGAGGTTACAGAGATAGGGAGGGGTGTAGGGGCTGGAGGAGGTTACGGAGATAAGGACCGGTGTAGGGGCTGGAGGTGGTTACAGAGAATGGGAAGGGTGTAGGGTGCTGGAGGAGGTTTAAAGATAGGGAGCATTGTTGGGGGCTGGAGGAGGTTACAGAGATAGGTCAGGGGGTAGGGGCTGGAGGAGGTTACAGAGATAGGGATGGTTGTAGGGCCTGAAGAAGGTTACAGAGTAAGGGAGGGGTGTAGGGGCTGGATGAAGTTATAGAGTTAGGGAGGGCTGGAGGGTGTTACAGAGATAGGGATGGTTATGGGCACTGGAGGAGGTGACAGAGAAAGGGAGGATTGAAGTGGCTGGAGGTGGTTACAGAGATAGCGATGGTTATGGGTGCTGGAGGAGGTTACAAAGTTAGGGATGGGTGTAGGGGGCTAGAGGAGGTTACAGAGATAGGGAGGTGTGTAGGGGCTGGAGTATTTTACTGAGATAGGGAGGGGTGTATGGGTGGGAGGAGGTTACAGAGATAGGGAGGGGTGTATGGGTGGGAGGAGGTTACAGAGATAGGGAGGGGTGTATGGGCTGGAGGAGGATGCAGAGATAGGTAGGGGTTTAGGGTGCTAGAGGAGGTTACAGAAATACGGAGGGGTGTAGGGGCTGGAGGAGGTTACAGAGATAGGGAGGGTTGTAGGGGTTGGAGGACGTAATAGAGAAAGGGAGGGGTGTAGGGTGCTGGAGGAGGTTACAGAGAAAGGGAGGTGTGTAGTGCTGGAGGGGGTTACAGAGATAGGGAGGCGTGTAGGGGGCTGGAGAAGATTACCAAGATAGGTTGGGCTGTAGGGGCTGGAGGAGGTTACAGATTTAGGTAGGTGTGTAGGGGCTGGAGGAGGTTAGAAAGATAGGGAGGGGTGTAGGGGGCTGGAGAAGTTTACAGAGATAGGGAAGGTTGTAGGGGCTGGAGGTGGTTATAGAGATAGGGAGGGGTGTAGGGGCTGGAGGAGGTTACAGAGATAGGGAGTGCGGTAGGGGCTGGAGGAGGTTACAAAGATAGGGAGGGGTGTAGGGGCTGGAGGAGGTTACAGAGATAGGGAGGGGTGTAGTGTCTGGAGGAGGTTACAGAGATAGGGAGGGGTGTAGGGGCTGGAGGAGGTAACAGAGATAGGGAGGGGTGTAGGGGCTGGAGGAGGTTGTAGAGATAGGTAAGGGTGTAGGGAACTGGAGGAGGTTACAGAGATAGGGCGGTTTGTAGGGGGCTGGAGGAGGTTACAGAGATAGGAAGGTGTGTAGGGGCTGGAGGAGGTTACAGAGATAGGGAGGCATGTAGGGGCTGGAGGAGGTTACAGAGATAGGCAGGGGGTAGGGGCTGGAGGAGATTACAGAGATAGGGAGGGGTGTAGGGGGCTGGAGGAGGTTACAGAGATAGGGAGGATTGTAGGGGGCTGGAGGAGGTTTCAGAGATAGGCAGGGGGTAGGGGCTGGAGGAGGTTACAGAGATAGGGAGGGGTGTAGTGCCTGAAGAAGGTTTCAAAGATAGGGAGGATTGTAGGGGGCTGGAGGAGGTTACAGAGATAGGGAGGATTGTAGGGCGCTGGAGGAGGTTACAGAGATAGGGAGGGGTGTAGGGGATGGAGGAGGTTACAGTGATAGAGAGGGCTGTAGGGGCTGGAGGAGGTTACAGAGATAGTGAGAGATGTAGGGGACTGGAGGAGGTTACAGAGATTGGGAGGGGTGTAGGGGATGGAAGAGGTTACAGAGGTAGGAAGGGTTGTAGGGGCTGGAGGAGGTTACAGAGGTAGGAAGGGTTGTAGGGTCTGGAGGAGGTTACAGGGATAGGGATGGTTGTTGAGACTGGAGGAGGTTCCTGAGATAGGGAGGGTTGAATTGGCTGGAGGGTGTTACAGAGATAGGGCGTGTTGAAGTGGCTGGAGGAGGTTACAGGGATAGGGAGTGTTGAAGTGGCTGGAGGAGGTTACAGGGATAGGGAGGGTTATAGGTGCTGGAGGAGGTTACAGAGATAGCGAGGGTTGTAGGGGTTTGGAGGAGGTTATAGAGTTAGGGAGGGTTATAGTGGCTCGAGGAGGTTACAGAGATAGGGATGTTTGTAGCGTGTTGTAAGAGATTACAAAGATGAGGTTGTAGGGGCTGGAGGAGGCTACAGAGATGGGGAGGGGTGTAGGGGCTGGAGGAGGTTACAGAGATAGGGAGGGCTGTAGAGGCTGGAGGAGGTTACGGAGATAAGGACCGGTGTAGGGGCTGGAGGAGGTTACAGAGATAGGGAGCATTGTTGGGGGCTGGAGGAGGTTACAGAGATAGGTCAGGTGGTAGGGGCTGGAGGAGGTTACAGAGATAGGGATGGTTGTAGGGCCTGAAGAAGGTTACAGAGAAAGGGAGGGGTGTAGGGGCTGGAGGAAGTTATAGAGTTAGGGAGGGCTGGAGGGTGTTACAGAGATAGGGATGGTTATGGGCACTGGAGGAGGTGACAGAGAAAGGGAGGGTTGAAGTGGCTGGAGGTGGTTACAGAGATAGCGATGGTTATGGGTGCTGGAGGAGGTTACAAAGTTAGGGATGGGTGTAGGGGGCTAGAGGAGGTTACAGAGATAGGGAGGTGTGTAGGGGCTGGAGTAGTTTACTGAGATAGGGAGGGGTGTATGGGTGGGAGGAGGTTACAGAGATAGGGAGGGGTGTATGGGCTGGAGGAGGATGCAGAGATAGTTAGGGGTTTAGGGTGCTAGAGGAGGTTACAGAAATACGGAGGGGTGTAGGGGCTGGAGGAGGTTACAGAGATAGGGAGGAGTGTAGGGGCTGGAGGAGGTTACAGAGATAGGGAGGGGTGTAGGGGTTGGAGGAGGTTACGGAGATAGCGAGGGGTGTAGGGGCCTGGAGGAGGTTACAGAGATAGGGAGGGGTGTAGGGGCTGGAGGAGGTTACAGAGATAGGGAGGGGTGTAGGGGCTGGAGGAGGTTACAGAGATAGGGAGGGGTGTAGGGGCTGGAGGAGGTTACAGAGATAGGGAGGGGTGTAGGGGCTGGTGGGGTTTAAAGAAATAGGGAGGGATGTAGTGTCTGGAGGAGGTTACAGAGATACGGAGGGGTGTCGGGGTTGGAGGAGGTTTCAGAGATAGCGAGGTTGTAGGGACTGGAGGAGATTACAGAGATAGGGAGGGTTGTAGGGGGCTGGAGGAAATTACAGAGATAGGGAGGGGTGTAGGGTGCTGGAGGAGGTTACGGAGATAGAGAGGGGTGTAGGGGCTGAAGGAGGTTACAGAGATAGGGAGGGTTGTAGGGGCTGGAGGAGGTTACAAATATAGGGTGGGGTGCTTGGGCTGGAGGATGTTACAGAGATCGGGAGGGTTGTCGGGGCTGCAGAAGGTTACAGAGATAGGGAGGGTTGTAGGGGGCTGGAGGAAGTTATAGAGAAAGGGAGGGGTGTAGGGGGCTGGAGGAGGTTACAGAGAAAGGGAGGGATGTAGGGGGCTGGAGGAGCTTACAGAGATAGGGAGGCGTGTAGGAGCTGTAGGAGGTTACAGAGATAGGGAGGGGTGTAGTGCCTGAAGAAGGTTACAGAGATAGGGAGGATTGTAGGGTGCTGGAGGAGGTTACATAGATAGGGAGGGCTGTAGGGGCTGGAGGAGGTTACGGATTTAGGGAGGGGTGTAGGGGCTGGAAGAGGTTACAGAGATAGGGAGGGGTCTATGTGCTGGAGGGGGATGCAGAGATAGGGAGGGGTGTAGGGTGCTGGATGAGGTTAGAAAATAGGGAGGGTTCTAGGGGGCTGGTTGAGGTTACAGAGATAGGGAAGGTTGTAGGGGCTGGAGGATGTTATAGAGATAGGGAGGGATGTCGGGGCTGGAGGAGATTACAGAGATGGGAGGGGTTTAGGGGGCTGGAGGAGGTTACAGAGAGAGGGATGCATGTAAGGGCTGGAGGAGGTTATAGAGCTAGGGCAGGGTGTCGGGGCTGGAGGAGATTACAGAGATGGGAGGGGTTTAGGGGGCTGGAGGAGGTTACAGAGAGAGGGAGGCATGTAAGGGCTGGAGGAGGTTATAGAGCTAGGGCAGGTTGTAGGGGCTGGAGGAAGTTACAGAGATAGGGAGCGCTGTAGGGGCAGGAGGAGTTGACAGAGATAGGGATGTTGTAGGGGCTGGAGGAGGATACAGAGATAGGGATGGTTGTAGGGGCTGGAGGATGTTACAGAGATGGGGAGGGGTGTATGCGCTGGAGGAGGATGCAGAGATAGGGAGGGGTGTAGGGGGCTGGAGGAAGTTACAGAGATAGGGAGTGGTGTAGGGGCTGGATGAGGTTACAGAGATAGGGAGTGGTGTACGTGATGGAGGAGGTTACAGAGATAGGGAGGGTTGAAGTGGCTGGAAGAGTTTACAGGGATAGGGAGGGTTGTAGGGGTTGGAGGGGGTTTGCAGAGATAGGGGTGTAGGGGCTGGAAGAGGTTACAGAGATAGGGATGTTGTAGGGGCTGGAGGAGATTACAGAGATAGGGTGGGGTGTAGGGGCTGGTGTAGTTTACTGAGATAGGGAGGGATGTATGGGCGGGAGCAGGATACAGAGATAGCGAAGGGTGTAGGGGCTGGAGGAGGTTACAGAGATAGGGAGGGGTGTATGGGCTGGAGGAGGATGCAGAGATAGGGAGGGGTTTAGGGTGCTAGAGGAGGTTACAAAAATAAGGAGGGGTGTAGGGGCTGGAGGAGGTTACAGAGATAGGAAGGGGTGTAGTGGGTGGATGAGGTTACAGAGATACGGAGGGGTGTCGCGATTGGAGGGGTTTTCAGAGATTGCGAGGGTTGTAGGGACTGGAGGAGATTACAGAGATAGGGAGGGTTGTAGGGGGCTGGAGGAAATTACAGATAATAGGGAGGCGTGTATGGGCTGCAGGGGGATGCAGAGATAGGGAGGGGTGTAGGGTGCTGGAGGATGTTACGGAGATAGAGAGGGGTGTAGGGGCTTGAGGAGGTTACAGATATAGGGTGGGGTGTTGGGACTGGAGGATGTTACAGAGATTGGTAGGGTTGTGGGGGGCTGGAGAAGGTTACAGAGATAGGGAGGGTTGTAGGGGCTGGAGGACGTAATAGAGAAAGGGAGGGGTGTAGGGTGCTGGAGGAGGTTACAGAGAAAGGGAGGTGTGTAGTGCTGGAGGGGGTTACAGAGATAGGGAGGCGTGTAGGGGGCTGGAGAAGATTACCAAGATAGGTTGGGCTGTAGGGGCTGGAGGAGGTTACAGATTTAGGTAGGTGTGTAGGGGCTGGAGGAGGTTAGAAAGATAGGGAGGGGTGTAGGGGACTGGAGAAGTTTACAGAGATAGGGAAGGTTGTAGGGGCTGGAGGTGGTTATAGAGATAGGGAGGGGTGTAGGGGCTGGAGGAGGTTACAGAGATAGGGAGTGCGGTAGGGGTTGGAGGAGGTTACAAAGATAGGGAGGGGTGTAGTGTCTGGAGGAGGTTACAGAGATAGGGAGGGGTGTAGTGTCTGGAGGAGGTTACAGAGATAGGGAGGGGTGTAGGGGCTGGAGGAGGTAACAGAGATAGGGAGGGGTGTAGGGGCTGGAGGAGGTTGTAGAGATAGGTAAGGGTGTAGGGAACTGGAGGAGGTTACAGAGATAGGGCGGTTTGTAGGGGGCTGGAGGAGGTTACAGAGATAGGAAGGTGTGTAGGGGCTGGAGGAGGTTACAGAGATAGGGAGGCATGTAGGGGCTGGAGGAGGTTACAGAGATAGGCAGGGGGTAGGGGCTGGAGGAGATTACAGAGATAGGGAGGGGTGTAGGGGGCTGGAGGAGGTTACAGAGATAGGGAGGTTTGTAGGGGGCTGGAGGAGGTTTCAGAGATAGGCAGGGGGTAGGGGCTGGAGGAGGTTACAGAGATAGGGAGGGGTGTAGTGCCTGAAGAAGGTTTCAAAGATAGGGAGGATTGTAGGGGGCTGGAGGAGGTTACAGAGATAGGGAGGATTGTAGGGCGCTGGAGGAGGTTACAGAGATAGGGAGGTGTGTAGGGGATGGAGGAGGTTACAGTGATAGAGAGAGCTGTAGGGGCTGGAGGAGGTTACAGAGATAGTGAGAGATGTAGGGGACTGGAGGAGGTTACAGAGATAGGGAGGGGTGTAGGGGATGGAAGAGGTTACAGAGATAGGGTTGTAGGGGCTGGAGGAGGTTACAGAGGTAGGAAGGGTTGTAGGGGCTGGAGGAGGTTACAGGGATAGGGATGGTTGTTGAGACTGGAGGAGGTTCCTGAGATAGGGAGGGTTGAATTGGCTGGAGGGTGTTACAGAGATAGGGAGTGTTGAAGTGGCTGGAGGAGGTTACAGGGATAGGGAGTGTTGAAGTGGCTGGAGGAGGTTACAGGGATAGGGAGGGTTATAGGTGCTGGAGGAGGTTACAGAGATAGCGAGGGTTGTAGGGGTTTGGAGGAGGTTACAGAGTTAGGGAGGGTTATAGTGGCTCGAGGAGGTTACAGAGATAGGGATGTTTGTAGCGTGTTGTAAGAGATTACAAAGATGAGGTTGTAGGGGCCGGAGGAGGCTACAGAGATGGGGAGGGGTGTAGGGGCTGGAGGAGGTTACAGAGATAGGGAGGGCTGTAGAGGCTGGAGGAGGTTACGGAGATAAGGACCGGTGTAGGGGCTGGAGGAGGTTACAGAGATAGGGAGCATTGTTGGGGGCTGGAGGAGGTTACAGAGATAGGTCAGGTGGTAGGGGCTGGAGGAGGTTACAGAGATAGGGATGGTTGTAGGGCCTGAAGAAGGTTACAGAGAAAGGGAGGGGTGTAGGGGCTGGAGGAAGTTATAGAGTTAGGGAGGGCTGGAGGGTGTTACAGAGATAGGGATGGTTATGGGCACTGGAGGAGGTGACAGAGAAAGGGAGGGTTGAAGTGGCTGGAGGTGGTTACAGAGATAGCGATGGTTATGGGTGCTGGAGGAGGTTACAAAGTTAGGGATGGGTGTAGGGGGCTAGAGGAGGTTACAGAGATAGGGAGGTGTGTAGGGGCTGGAGTAGTTTACTGAGATAGGGAGGGGTGTATGGGTGGGAGGAGGTTACAGAGATAGGGAGGGGTGTATGGGCTGGAGGAGGATGCAGAGATAGGTAGGGGTTTAGGGTGCTAGAGGAGGTTACAGAAATACGGAGGGGTGTAGGGGCTGGAGGAGGTTACAGAGATAGGGAGGAGTGTAGGGGCTGGAGGAGGTTACAGAGATAGGGAGGGGTGTAGGGGTTGGAGGAGGTTACGGAGATAGCGAGGGGTGTAGGGGCCTGGAGGAGGTTACAGAGATAGGGAGGGGTGTAGGGGCTGGAGGAGGTTACAGAGATAGGGAGGGGTGTAGGGGCTGGAGGAGGTTACAGAGATAGGGAGGGGTGTAGGGGCTGGAGGAGGTTACAGAGATAGGGAGGGGTGTAGGGGCTGGTGGGGTTTAAAGAAATAGGGAGGGATGTAGTGTCTGGAGGAGGTTACAGAGATACGGAGGGGTGTCGGGGTTGGAGGAGGTTACAGAGATAGGGAGGGTTGTAGGGACTGGAGGAGATTACAGAGATAGGGAGGGTTGTAGGGGCCTGGAGGAAATTACAGAGATAGGGAGGGGTGTAGGGTGCTGGAGGAGGTTACGGAGATAGAGAGGGGTGTAGGGGCTGAAGGAGGTTACAGAGATAGGGAGGGTTGTAGGGGCTGGAGGAGGTTACAAATATAGGGTGGGGTGTTTGGGCTGGAAGATGTTACAGAGATCGGGAGGGTTGTCGGGGCTGCAGAAGCTTACAGAGATAGGGAGGGTTGTAGGGGGCTGGAGGAAGTTATAGAGAAAGGGAGGGGTGTAGGGGGCTGGAGGAGGTTACAGAGAAAGGGAGGGATGTAGGGGGCTGGAGGAGCTTACAGAGATAGGGAGGCGTGTAGGAGCTGTAGGAGGTTACAGAGATAGGGAGGGGTGTAGTGCCTGAAGAAGGTTACAGAGATAGGGAGGATTGTAGGGGGCTGGAGGAGGTTACATAAATAGGGAGGGCTGTAGGGGCTGGAGGAGGTTACGGATTTAGGGAGGGGTGTAGGGGCTGGAAGAGGTTACAGAGATAGGGAGGGGTCTATGTGCTGGAGGGGGATGCAGAGATAGGGAGGGGTGTAGGGTGCTGGATGAGGTTAGAAAATAGGGAGGGTTCTAGGGGGCTGGTTGAGGTTACAGAGATAGGGAAGGTTGTAGGGGCTGGAGGATGTTATAGAGATAGGGAGGGATGTCGGGGCTGGAGGAGATTACAGAGATGGGAGGGGTTTAGGGGGCTGGAGGAGGTTACAGAGAGAGGGATGCATGTAAGGGCTGGAGGAGGTTATAGAGCTAGGGCAGGGTGTCGGGGCTGGAGGAGATTACAGAGATGGGAGGGGTTTAGGGGGCTGGAGGAGGTTACAGAGAGAGGGAGGCATGTAAGGGCTGGAGGAGGTTATAGAGCTAGGGCAGGTTGTAGGGGCTGGAGGAAGTTACAGAGATAGGGAGCGCTGTAGGGGCAGGAGGAGTTGACAGAGATAGGGATGTTGTAGGGGCTGAAGGAGGATACAGAGATAGGGATGGTTGTAGGGGCTGGAGGATGTTACAGAGATGGGGAGGGGTGTATGCGCTGGAGGAGGATGCAGAGATAGGGAGGGGTGTAGGGGGCTGGAGGAAGTTACAGAGATAGGGAGTGGTGTAGGGGCTGGATGAGGTTACAGAGAT
Organism: Carcharodon carcharias; assembly: GCF_017639515.1. Classification (NCBI taxonomy): domain Eukaryota; kingdom Metazoa; phylum Chordata; class Chondrichthyes; order Lamniformes; family Lamnidae; genus Carcharodon; species Carcharodon carcharias. The sequence continues at coordinate 2,716,472 of NC_054493.1, read as the reverse complement.
AGGGAGTGGTGTACGTGATGGAGGAGGTTACAGAGATAGGGAGGGGTGTAGGGGGCTGGAGGAGGTTACAGAGATAGGGAGGATTGTAGGGCGCTGGAGGAGGTTACAGAGACAGGGAGGGGTGTAGGGGCTGGAGCTGTTTACAGAGATAGGGAGGGGTGTAGGGGCTCAGGGAGGTTACAGAGATAGGGAGGGGTGTAGTGTCTGGAGGAGGTTACAGAGTTAGGGAGGGGTGTAGGGGCTGGAGGAGGTTACAGAAATAGGGAGGGGTGTAGTGTCTGGAGGAGGTTACAGAGATAGGGAGGGGTGTAGTGTCTGGAGGAGGTTACAGAGATAGGGAAGGGTGTAGGGGCTGGAGGAGTTTACAGAGATAGGGCGGGTTGTAGCGGCTGGAGGAATTTACAGAGATAGGAATGGTTGTAGGGGGCTGGAGGAGGTTACAGTGGTAGGGAGGGGTGTAGGTGATTGGATGCGGTTACAGAGATAGGGAGGTTTGTAGGGGGCTGGAGGAGGTTACAGAGACAGAGAGGTGTGTAGTGTCTGGAGGAGGTTACAGAGATAGGGCGTGGTGTAGGGGGGCTGCAGGGGATTACAGAGACGGGAGGGGTGTAGGTGCTAGAGGAGGTTACAGAGATAGGAATGGTTGTAGGGGCTGCAGGAGGTTACTGAGATAGGGAGGTTTGTAGTGTCTGGAGGAGGTTACAGAGATAGCAAGGGTTTTAGGGACTGGAGGAGTTTACAGAGATAGGGAGGTTTGTAGGGGATTGGAGGATGTTACAGAGATAGGGAGGGGTGTAGGGGGCTGCAGGGGGGTTACAGAGATAGGGAGGGGTGTAGGGGCTGGAGAAGTTTACCGAGATAGGGATGGGTGCAGGGAATGGAGGAGGTTACAGAGATATGGAGGGTTGTAGGGTCTGAAGGAGGTTACAGATATAGGGAAGGTTTGAGGGGCTGGAGGAGGTTACAGAGATAGGGAGGGATGTAGAGGCTGTTGGAGGTTACAAGGTAGGGAGGGTTATAGGGGCTGGAAGAGCTTACAGATATCGGGAGGGGTGTAGGGGCTGTTGGAGGATACAGTGATAGGATGGGGTGTAGGGGCTTGAGGTTAAAGACAAAGCGAGGGTTATCGAGGTTGGAGGAGGTTACAGATATAGGGAGGGTTGTTGGGGCTGGAGGTGTTTACAGAGATAGGGTGGGGTGTAGGATGCTGGTGGAGGTTACAGAGATAGGGAGGTGTGTAGGGGACTGGAGGAGGTTACAGAGATAGGAATGGTTGTAGGGGGCTGGAGGAGGTTCCCGAGATCGGGAGGGGTGTAGGGGATTGGAGGAGGTTACAGAGATAGGGAGGTTTGCAGTGGGCTGGAGGTGGTTACAGAGATATGGATGGGTGTAGGGGCTGGAGGTGTTTATAGAGATAGGGAGGGGTGTAGGGGCTGGAGGAGGTTACAGAGATAGGGAGGGTTGTAGGGGCTGGAGGAGGTTACAGAGATATGGATGGGTGTAGGGGACTGGAGGAGGTTACAGAGACAGGGAGGGGTGTAGGGGCTGGAGGTGTTTACAGAGATAGGGAGGGGTGTAGGGACTGGAGGAGGTTACAGAGACAGGGAGGGGTGTAGGGGCTGGAGGTGTTTACAGAGATAGGGAGGTGTGTAGGGGCTGGAGGAGGTTACAGAGATAGGGAGGGGTGTAAGGGGCTGCAGGGGGTGACAGAGATGGGGAGGAATGGAGGGGCTGGAGGAGGTTACAGAGATAGGGAGGGTTGAAGTGGCTGGAGGAGTTTCGAGGGATAGGGAGTGTGTAGGGGCTGAAGGATGTTGCAGAGAAAGGGAGGCTTCTAGGGCCAGAGGAGGTTACAGAGATATGACTAGCTGCGCAGGAGGTTACAGATCGGCAGGGTTGTAGGGCTGGAGGAGGTTAGAGAGATAGGGAGGGTGGTATAGGTCGGAGGAGGTACCAGAGATAGGGTGGGCTGTAGGGGCTGGAGGAGGTTACAGAGATAGGGTGGGTTGTAGGGGCTGGAGGAGGTTACAGAGATAGGGTGGGCTGTAGGGGCTGGAGGAGGTTACAGAGATAGGGTGGGCTGTAGGGGCTGGAGGAAGTCAAAGACAAAGGGAGGGTTATCGAGTTTGGAGGAGGTTACCGAAATATGGAGGGTTTTAGTGTTGGAGAATATAGAGATAGGGTTGGAGGATGTTACAGAGATAGGGTGGTGTGTAGGGGTTGGAGGAGGTTTCAGAGATAGGGAGGTGTGTAGGGGCTGGAGGAGGTTACAGAGATAGGGAGGCGTGTAGGGGCTGGAGAGGTTACAGAGATAGGGAGGGGTGTAGGGGCTGGAGGAGGTTACAGAGATAGGGAGGGGTGTAGGGGCTGGAGGAGGTTACAGAGATAGGGAGGGGTGTAGGGGCTGGAGGAGGTTACAGAGATAGGGAGGGGTGTCGGGGCTGGAGGTGTTTACAGAGATAGGGAGGTGTGTAGGGGCTAGGGGAGGTTACGGAGATAGGGAGAGGTGTAGGGGCAGGAGGAGGTTACAGAGATAGGGAGGGGTGTAGGGGATAGAGGAGGTTACAGAGATAAGGAGAGGTGTAGGGGCAGGAGGAGGTTACAAAGATAGGGAGGGGTGTAGGCGCTGGGGAGGTTACAGAGATAGGGAGAGGTGTAGGGGCAGGGGGAGGTTACAGAGATAGGGAGGGGTGTAGAAGTTGGAGGTGGATACAGAGATAGGGAGGGCTGTAGGGGCTGGAGGAGGTTAAAGACGAAGGGAGGGTTATCCAGGTTTGAGGAGGTTAAAAAATAGGGAGGGCTTTTGGGTTGGAGATTATTGGTATCGGGTTGGAGAAGGTTACAGGGAAAGGGAGTGTTCGAGGGTGTTAAAGAGATAGGGAGATTTGACGGGACTGGAGGAGGTTACAGAGATAGGGAGGGTTTTTGGGGCTGGAGGAGGATACAGAGATAGGGAAGGCTCTGGGGGCTGGAGTTGGTAACAGAGATAGGGAGGGGTGTAGGGGCTGGAGGAGGTTACAGAGATAAGGAGAGGTGTAGGGGCAGGAGGAGGTTACAAAGATAGGGAGGGGTGTAGGCGCTGGGGAGGTTACAGAGATAGGGAGAGGTGTAGGGGCAGGAGGAGGTTACAGAGATAGGGAGGGGTGTAGAAGTTGGAGGTGGATACAGAGATAGGGAGGGCTGTAGGGGCTGGAGGAGGTTAAAGACGAAGGGAGGGTTATCCAGGTTTGAGGAGGTTAAAAAATAGGGAGGGCTTTTGGGTTGGAGATTATTGGTATCGGGTTGGAGAAGGTTACAGGGAAAGGGAGTGTTCGAGGGTGTTAAAGAGATAGGGAGATTTGACGGGACTGGAGGAGGTTACAGAGATAGGGAGGGTTTTTGGGGCTGGAGGAGGATACAGAGATAGGGAAGGCTCTGGGGGCTGGAGTTGGTAACAGAGATAGGGAGGGGTGTAGGGGCTGGAGGAGGTTACAGAGATGGGGAGGGCTGTAGGGGTTGGAGGAGGTTACAGAGATATGGAGGGTATATGGGCTGGGGGAGGTTACAGAGATAGGGAGGGCTGTAGGGGCTGGAGGAGATTACAGAGATGGGGAGGGTTGTAGGGACTGGAGGAGTTTACAGAGATAGGGAGGGTTGTAGGGGGCTGGAGGAGGTTACCGAGATAGGGAGGGCTGTAGGGGCTTGAGGAGGTTACAGAGATGGGGGAGGGGTGTTGGAGGGTGGAGGAGTTTACAGAGATAGGGAGGGGTGTAGAGGCTGGAGGAGGTTACAGAGATAGGGAGGGTTGTAGGGGCTGGAGGAGGTCTCATTAATAGGGAGGGGTGTAGGGACTGGAGGAGGTTACAGTGATAGGGAGGGGTGTAGGGGGCTGGAGGAGGTAACAGGGATAGGGAAGCGTGTAGGGGCTGGAGGAGGTTACAGAGATAGGGAGGGGTGTAGGGGCTGGAGGAGGTTACAAAGTTAGGGAAGTGTGTAGGCTCTGGAGGAGGTTACAGAGATAGGGAGGGGTGTAGGGGCTTGAGGAGGTTACAGAGATAGGGAGGGGTGTAGGGGCTGCAGGAGGTTACAGAGACAGGGAGGGTTATAGTGGCTCGAGGAGGATACAGAGATAGGGAGGGTTGTCGGGGCTGGAGGAGGTTTCAGTGATAGCGAGGGGTGTAGGGACTGGAGGAGGTTACAGAGATAGGGAGGGTTGTAGGGACTGGAGGAGATTACCGAGATTGGGAGGGCTGAAGAGGCTGGAGGAAGTTACAGAGATAGGGAGTGGTGTATGGTCTGGAGGGGGATGCAGAGATAGGGAGGGGTGTAGGGTGCTGGAGGAGGTTACGGAGGTAGAGAGGGGTGTAGGGGCTGTAGGATATTACAGAGAAAGGGAAGGGTGTAGGGCTGGTGGAGGTTACAGAGATAGGGAGGGCCTGTAGGGGCTGGAGGAGGTTACAGAGTTAGGGCAGGGTGTAGTGCCTGAAGAAGCTTACAGAGATAGGGAGGGTTGTAGGGGCTGGAGGAGGCTACAGAGATAGGGTGGGGTGTAGGGGGCTGGAGGAGGTTACAGAGATAGGGAGGGGTGTAGGGGATGGAGGAGTTTACAGAGATAGGGAGGGTTGTAGGGGCTGGAGAAGGTTACAGAGGTAGGGAGGGTTGTAGGGGCTGGAGGAGGTTACAGAGATACGGAGGATTGTAGGGGGCTGGAGGAGGTTACAGAGATAGGGTTGTAGGGACTGGAGGAGGTTACAGAGATAGGGAGGGGTGTAGGAGCTGGAGGAGGTTACAGAGATAGGGAGGGGTGTAGGGGCTGGAGCAGGTTACAGTGATAGGGAGGGGTGTAGGGGCTGGAGGAGGTTACAGAGATACGGAGGGTTGTAGGGGGCTGGAGGGGTTTACAGAGAAAGGGAGGGGTGTAGTGTCTGCAGGAGGTTACAGAGATAGGGAGGGGTGTCGGAGCTGGATGAGGTTTCAGAGATAGCGAGGGTGGTAGGGACTGGAGCAGGTTACGGAGATAGGGAGGTGTGTAGGGGCTGGAGGAAGTTACAGAGATAGGGAGGGCGGTAGGAGCTGGAGGAGGTAACAGAGATAGGGAGGGGTGTAGGGGCTGGAGGAGGTTACAGAGATAGGGAGGGGTGTAGGGGCTGGAGGAGGTTACAGAGATAGGGAGGGGTGTAGGGGCTGGAGGATGTTACAGAGATAGGGAGGGATGTAGGGGCTGGAGGAGGTTATAGAGATAGGGAGGGGTGTAGAGGCTGGAGGAGGTTACAGAGATAGGAAGGGGTGTCGGGGGCTGGAGGAGGTTACAGAGATGGGGAGGTTTGTAGGTGCTGGAGGTGGTTACAGGGATAGGGAGCGTTGAAATGGCTGGAGGTGGTTACAGGGATAGGGAGGGTTATAGGGGCTGGAGGAGGTTTCATTAATAGGGAGGGGTGTAGGGACTGGAGGAGGTTACTGAGACAGGGAGGGTTATAGTGGCTCGAGGAGGTTACAGAAATAGGGAGGGGTGTTGGGGCTGGAGAAAGTTACTGAGATAGGGAGGGGTGTAGGGACTGGAGGAGGTTACAGGGACAGGGAGGGTTATAGTGGCTCGAGTTTACAGAGATAGGGAGGTGTGTTGGGGCTGGAGAAAGTTACAGAGGTAGGGAAGGGTGTAGCGGCTGGGGCAGGTTATAGAGATAGGGAGGGGTGTAGGGGGCTGGAGGGATTTACAAAGAAAGGGACGGGTGTAGTGTCTGGAGGAGTTTACAGAGATGGGGCAGGGGGTAGTGGCTGGAGGAGGTTACAGAGATAGGGAGGGGTGTAGGGGCAGGTGGAGGTTACAGAGATAGGGAGGATTGTATGGGGCTGGAGGAGGTTACAGAGATAGGGAGGGTTGTAGGTGCTGGAGGATGTTACGGAGATAGGGAGGGGTGTAGTGGCTGGAGGAGGTTACAGAGAAAGAGAGGGGTGCAGGGGCTGGAGGAGGTTACAGAGATTGGGCATGGGGTAGGGGCTGGAGGAGGTTACAGAGATAGGGAGGGGTGTAGGGGGCTGGAGGAGGTTACAGAGATAGGGAGGATTGTAGGGCGCTGGAGGAGGTTACAGAGACAGGGAGGGGTGTAGGGGCTGGAGCTGTTTACAGAGATAGGGAGGGGTGTAGGGGCTCAGGGAGGTTACAGAGATAGGGAGGGGTGTAGTGTCTGGAGGAGGTTACAGAGTTAGGGAGGGGTGTAGGGGCTGGAGGAGGTTACAGAAATAGGGAGGGGTGTAGTGTCTGGAGGAGGTTACAGAGATAGGGAGGGGTGTAGTGTCTGGAGGAGGTTACAGAGATAGGGAAGGGTGTAGGGGCTGGAGGAGTTTACAGAGATAGGGCGGGTTGTAGCGGCTGGAGGAATTTACAGAGATAGGAATGGTTGTAGGGGGCTGGAGGAGGTTACAGTGGTAGGGAGGGGTGTAGGTGATTGGATGCGGTTACAGAGATAGGGAGGTTTGTAGGGGGCTGGAGGAGGTTACAGAGACAGAGAGGTGTGTAGTGTCTGGAGGAGGTTACAGAGATAGGGCGTGGTGTAGGGGGCTGCAGGGGATTACAGAGACGGGGAGGGGTGTAGGTGCTAGAGGAGGTTACAGAGATAGGAATGGTTGTAGGGGGCTGCAGGAGGTTACTGAGATAGGGAGGTTTGTAGTGTCTGGAGGAGGTTACAGAGATAGCAAGGGTTTTAGGGACTGGAGGAGTTTACAGAGATAGGGAGGTTTGTAGGGGATTGGAGGATGTTACAGAGATAGGGAGGGGTGTCGGGGGCTGCAGGGGGGTTACAGAGATAGGGAGGGGTGTAGGGGCTGGAGAAGTTTACCGAGATAGGGATGGGTGCAGGGAATGGAGGAGGTTACAGAGATATGGAGGGTTGTAGGGTCTGAAGGAGGTTACAGATATAGGGAAGGTTTGAGGGGCTGGAGGAGGTTACAGAGATAGGGAGGGATGTAGAGGCTGTTGGAGGTTACAAGGTAGGGAGGGTTATAGGGGCTGGAAGAGCTTACAGATATCGGGAGGGGTGTAGGGGCTGTTGGAGGATACAGTGATAGGATGGGGTGTAGGGGCTTGAGGTTAAAGACAAAGCGAGGGTTATCGAGGTTGGAGGAGGTTACAGATATAGGGAGGGTTGTTGGGGCTGGAGGTGTTTACAGAGATAGGGTGGGGTGTAGGATGCTGGTGGAGGTTACAGAGATAGGGAGGTGTGTAGGGGACTGGAGGAGGTTACAGAGATAGGAATGGTTGTAGGGGGCTGGAGGAGGTTCCCGAGATCGGGAGGGGTGTAGGGGATTGGAGGAGGTTACAGAGATAGGGAGGTTTGCAGTGGGCTGGAGGTGGTTACAGAGATATGGATGGGTGTAGGGGCTGGAGGTGTTTATAGAGATAGGGAGGGGTGTAGGGGCTGGAGGAGGTTACAGAGATAGGGAGGGTTGTAGGGGCTGGAGGAGGTTACAGAGATATGGATGGGTGTAGGGGACTGGAGGAGGTTACAGAGACAGGGAGGGGTGTAGGGGCTGGAGGTGTTTACAGAGATAGGGAGGGGTGTAGGGACTGGAGGAGGTTACAGAGACAGGGAGGGGTGTAGGGGCTGGAGGTGTTTACAGAGATAGGGAGGTGTGTAGGGGCTGGAGGAGGTTACAGAGATAGGGAGGGGTGTAAGGGGCTGCAGGGGGTGACAGAGATGGGGAGGAATGGAGGGGCTGGAGGAGGTTACAGAGATAGGGAGGGTTGAAGTGGCTGGAGGAGTTTCGAGGGATAGGGAGTGTGTAGGGGCTGAAGGATGTTGCAGAGAAAGGGAGGCTTCTAGGGCCAGAGGAGGTTACAGAGATATGACTAGCTGCGCAGGAGGTTACAGATCGGCAGGGTTGTAGGGCTGGAGGAGGTTAGAGAGATAGGGAGGGTGGTATAGGTCGGAGGAGGTACCAGAGATAGGGTGGGCTGTAGGGGCTGGAGGAGGTTACAGAGATAGGGTGGGTTGTAGGGGCTGGAGGAGGTTACAGAGATAGGGTGGGCTGTAGGGGCTGGAGGAAGTCAAAGACAAAGGGAGGGTTATCGAGTTTGGAGGAGGTTACCGAATTATGGAGGGTTTTAGTGTTGGAGAATATAGAGATAGGGTTGGAGGATGTTACAGAGATAGGGTGGTGTGTAGGGGTTGGAGGAGGTTTCAGAGATAGGGAGGTGTGTAGGGGCTGGAGGAGGTTACAGAGATAGGGAGGCGTGTAGGGGCTGGAGAGGTTACAGAGATAGGGAGGGGTGTAGGGGCTGGAGGAGGTTACAGAGATAGGGAGGGGTGTAGGGGCTGGAGGAGGTTACAGAGATAGGGAGGGGTGTAGGGGCTGGAGGAGGTTACAGAGATAGGGAGGGGTGTCGGGGCTGGAGGTGTTTACAGAGATAGGGAGGTGTGTAGGGGCTAGGGGAGGTTACGGAGATAGGGAGAGGTGTAGGGGCAGGAGGAGGTTACAGAGATAGGGAGGGGTGTAGGGGATAGAGGAGGTTACAGAGATAAGGAGAGGTGTAGGGGCAGGAGGAGGTTACAAAGATAGGGAGGGGTGTAGGCGCTGGGGAGGTTACAGAGATAGGGAGAGGTGTAGGGGCAGGGGGAGGTTACAGAGATAGGGAGGGGTGTAGAAGTTGGAGGTGGATACAGAGATAGGGAGGGCTGTAGGGGCTGGAGGAGGTTAAAGACGAAGGGAGGGTTATCCAGGTTTGAGGAGGTTAAAAAATAGGGAGGGCTTTTGGGTTGGAGATTATTGGTATCGGGTTGGAGAAGGTTACAGGGAAAGGGAGTGTTCGAGGGTGTTAAAGAGATAGGGAGATTTGACGGGACTGGAGGAGGTTACAGAGATAGGGAGGGTTTTTGGGGCTGGAGGAGGATACAGAGATAGGGAAGGCTCTGGGGGCTGGAGTTGGTAACAGAGATAGGGAGGGGTGTAGGGGCTGGAGGAGGTTACAGAGATAAGGAGAGGTGTAGGGGCAGGAGGAGGTTACAGAGATAGGGAGGGGTGTAGGCGCTGGGGAGGTTACAGAGATAGGGAGAGGTGTAGGGGCAGGAGGAGGTTACAGAGATAGGGAGGGGTGTAGAAGTTGGAGGTGGATACAGAGATAGGGAGGGCTGTAGGGGCTGGAGGAGGTTAAAGACGAAGGGAGGGTTATCCAGGTTTGAGGAGGTTAAAAAATAGGGAGGGCTTTTGGGTTGGAGATTATTGGTATCGGGTTGGAGAAGGTTACAGGGAAAGGGAGTGTTCGAGGGTGTTAAAGAGATAGGGAGATTTGACGGGACTGGAGGAGGTTACAGAGATAGGGAGGGTTTTTGGGGCTGGAGGAGGATACAGAGATAGGGAAGGCTCTGGGGGCTGGAGTTGGTAACAGAGATAGGGAGGGGTGTAGGGGCTGGAGGAGGTTACAGAGATGGGGAGGGCTGTAGGGGTTGGAGGAGGTTACAGAGATATGGAGGGTATATGGGCTGGGGGAGGTTACAGAGATAGGGAGGGCTGTAGGGGCTGGAGGAGATTACAGAGATGGGGAGGGTTGTAGGGACTGGAGGAGTTTACAGAGATAGGGAGGGTTGTAGGGGGCTGGAGGAGGTTACCGAGATAGGGAGGGCTGTAGGGGCTTGAGGAGGTTACAGAGATGGGGAGGGGTGTTGGAGGGTGGAGGAGTTTACAGAGATAGGGAGGGGTGTAGAGGCTGGAGGAGGTTACAGAGATAGGGAGGGTTGTAGGGGCTGGAGGAGGTCTCATTAATAGGGAGGGGTGTAGGGACTGGAGGAGGTTACAGTGATAGGGAGGGGTGTAGGGGGCTGGAGGAGGTAACAGGGATAGGGAAGCGTGTAGGGGCTGGAGGAGGTTACAGAGATAGGGAGGGGTGTAGGGGCTGGAGGAGGTTACAAAGTTAGGGAAGTGTGTAGGCTCTGGAGGAGGTTACAGAGATAGGGAGGGGTGTAGGGGCTTGAGGAGGTTACAGAGATAGGGAGGGGTGTAGGGGCTGCAGGAGGTTACAGAGACAGGGAGGGTTATAGTGGCTCGAGGAGGATACAGAGATAGGGAGGGTTGTCGGGGCTGGAGGAGGTTTCAGTGATAGCGAGGGGTGTAGGGACTGGAGGAGGTTACAGAGATAGGGAGGGTTGTAGGGACTGGAGGAGATTACCGAGATTGGGAGGGCTGAAGAGGCTGGAGGAAGTTACAGAGATAGGGAGTGGTGTATGGTCTGGAGGGGGATGCAGAGATAGGGAGGGGTGTAGGGTGCTGGAGGAGGTTACGGAGGTAGAGAGGGGTGTAGGGGCTGTAGGATATTACAGAGAAAGGGAAGGGTGTAGGGGCTGGTGGAGGTTACAGAGATAGGGAGGCCTGTAGGGGCTGGAGGAGGTTACAGAGATAGGGCAGGGTGTAGTGCCTGAAGAAGCTTACAGAGATAGGGAGGATTGTAGGGGGCTGGAGGAGGCTACAGAGATAGGGTGGGGTGTAGGGGGCTGGAGGAGGTTACAGAGATAGGGAGGGGTGTAGGGGATGGAGGAGTTTACAGAGATAGGGAGGGTTGTAGGGGCTGGAGAAGGTTACAGAGGTAGGGAGGGTTGTAGGGGCTGGAGGAGGTTACAGAGATACGGAGGATTGTAGGGGGCTGGAGGAGGTTACAGAGATAGGGTTGTAGGGACTGGAGGAGGTTACAGAGATAGGGAGGGGTGTAGGAGCTGGAGGAGGTTACAGAGATAGGGAGGGGTGTAGGGGCTGGAGCAGGTTACAGTGATAGGGAGGGGTGTAGGGGCTGGAGGAGGTTACAGAGATACGGAGGGTTGTAGGGGGCTGGAGGGGTTTACAGAGAAAGGGAGGGGTGTAGTGTCTGCAGGAGGTTACAGAGATAGGGAGGGGTGTCGGAGCTGGATGAGGTTTCAGAGATAGCGAGGGTGGTAGGGACTGGAGCAGGTTACGGAGATAGGGAGGTGTGTAGGGGCTGGAGGAAGTTACAGAGATAGGGAGGGCGGTAGGAGCTGGAGGAGGTAACAGAGATAGGGAGGGGTGTAGGGGCTGGAGGAGGTTACAGAGATAGGGAGGGGTGTAGGGGCTGGAGGAGGTTACAGAGATAGGGAGGGGTGTAGGGGCTGGAGGATGTTACAGAGATAGGGAGGGATGTAGGGGCTGGAGGAGGTTATAGAGATAGGGAGGGGTGTAGAGGCTGGAGGAGGTTACAGAGATAGGAAGGGGTGTCGGGGGCTGGAGGAGGTTACAGAGATGGGGAGGTTTGTAGGTGCTGGAGGTGGTTACAGGGATAGGGAGCGTTGAAATGGCTGGAGGTGGTTACAGGGATAGGGAGGGTTATAGGGGCTGGAGGAGGTTTCATTAATAGGGAGGGGTGTAGGGACTGGAGGAGGTTACTGAGACAGGGAGGGTTATAGTGGCTCGAGGAGGTTACAGAAATAGGGAGGGGTGTTGGGGCTGGAGAAAGTTACTGAGATAGGGAGGGGTGTAGGGACTGGAGGAGGTTACAGGGACAGGGAGGGTTATAGTGGCTCGAGTTTACAGAGATAGGGAGGTGTGTTGGGGCTGGAGAAAGTTACAGAGGTAGGGAAGGGTGTAGCGGCTGGGGCAAGTTATAGAGATAGGGAGGGGTGTAGGGGGCTGGAGGGATTTACAAAGAAAGGGACGGGTGTAGTGTCTGGAGGAGTTTACAGAGATGGGGCAGGGGGTAGTGGCTGGAGGAGGTTACAGAGATAGGGAGGGGTGTAGGGGCAGGTGGAGGTTACAGAGATAGGGAGGATTGTATGGGGCTGGAGGAGGTTACAGAGATAGGGAGGGTTGTAGGTGCTGGAGGATGTTACGGAGATAGGGAGGGGTGTAGTGGCTGGAGGAGGTTACAGAGAAAGAGAGGGGTGCAGGGGCTGGAGGAGGTTACAGAGATTGGGCATGGGGTAGGGGCTGGAGGAGGTTACAGAGATAGGGAGGGGTGTAGGGGGCTGGAGGAGGTTACAGAGATAGGGAGGATTGTAGGGCGCTGGAGGAGGTTACAGAGACAGGGAGGGGTGTAGGGGCTGGAGCTGTTTACAGAGATAGGGAGGGGTGTAGGGGCTCAGGGAGGTTACAGAGATAGGGAGGGGTGTAGTGTCTGGAGGAGGTTACAGAGTTAGGGAGGGGTGTAGGGGCTGGAGGAGGTTACAGAAATAGGGAGGGGTGTAGTGTCTGGAGGAGGTTACAGAGATAGGGAGGGGTGTAGTGTCTGGAGGAGGTTACAGAGATAGGGAAGGGTGTAGGGGCTGGAGGAGTTTACAGAGATAGGGCGGGTTGTAGCGGCTGGAGGAATTTACAGAGATAGGAATGGTTGTAGGGGGCTGGAGGAGGTTACAGTGGTAGGGAGGGGTGTAGGTGATTGGATGCGGTTACAGAGATAGGGAGGTTTGTAGGGGGCTGGAGGAGGTTACAGAGACAGAGAGGTGTGTAGTGTCTGGAGGAGGTTACAGAGATAGGGCGTGGTGTAGGGGGCTGCAGGGGATTACAGAGACGGGGAGGGGTGTAGGTGCTAGAGGAGGTTACAGAGATAGGAATGGTTGTAGGGGGCTGGAGGAGGTTACTGAGATAGGGAGGTTTGTAGTGTCTGGAGGAGGTTACAGAGATAGCAAGGGTTTTAGGGACTGGAGGAGTTTACAGAGATAGGGAGGTTTGTAGGGGATTGGAGGATGTTACAGAGATAGGGAGGGGTGTAGGGGGCTGCAGGGGGGTTACAGAGATAGGGAGGGGTGTAGGGGCTGGAGAAGTTTACCGAGATAGGGATGGGTGCAGGGAATGGAGGAGGTTACAGAGATATGGAGGGTTGTAGGGTCTGAAGGAGGTTACAGAGATAGGGAAGGTTTGAGGGGCTGGAGGAGGTTACAGAGATAGGGAGGGATGTAGAGGCTGTTGGAGGTTACAAGGTAGGGAGGGTTATAGGGGCTGGAAGAGCTTACAGATATCGGGAGGGGTGTAGGGGCTGTTGGAGGATACAGTGATAGGATGGGGTGTAGGGGCTTGAGGTTAAAGACAAAGCGAGGGTTATCGAGGTTGGAGGAGGTTACAGATATAGGGAGGGTTGTTGGGGCTGGAGGTGTTTACAGAGATAGGGTGGGGTGTAGGATGCTGGTGGAGGTTACAGAGATAGGGAGGTGTGTAGGGGACTGGAGGAGGTTACAGAGATAGGAATGGTTGTAGGGGGCTGGAGGAGGTTCCCGAGATCGGGAGGGGTGTAGGGGATTGGAGGAGGTTACAGAGATAGGGAGGTTTGCAGTGGGCTGGAGGTGGTTACAGAGATATGGATGGGTGTAGGGGCTGGAGGTGTTTATAGAGATAGGGAGGGGTGTAGGGGCTGGAGGAGGTTACAGAGATAGGGAGGGTTGTAGGGGCTGGAGGAGGTTACAGAGATATGGATGGGTGTAGGGGACTGGAGGAGGTTACAGAGACAGGGAGGGGTGTAGGGGCTGGAGGTGTTTACAGAGATAGGGAGGGGTGTAGGGACTGGAGGAGGTTACAGAGACAGGGAGGGGTGTAGGGGCTGGAGGTGTTTACAGAGATAGGGAGGTGTGTAGGGGCTGGAGGAGGTTACAGAGATAGGGAGGGGTGTAAGGGGCTGCAGGGGGTGACAGAGATGGGGAGGAGTGGAGGGGCTGGAGGAGGTTACAGAGATAGGGAGGGTTGAAGTGGCTGGAGGAGTTTCGAGGGATAGGGAGTGTGTAGGGGCTGAAGGATGTTGCAGAGAAAGGGAGGCTTCTAGGGCCAGAGGAGGTTACAGAGATATGACTAGCTGCGCAGGAGGTTACAGATCGGCAGGGTTGTAGGGCTGGAGGAGGTTAGAGAGATAGGGAGGGTGGTATAGGTCGGAGGAGGTACCAGAGATAGGGTGGGCTGTAGGGGCTGGAGGAGGTTACAGAGATAGGGTGGGTTGTAGGGGCTGGAGGAGGTTACAGAGATAGGGTGGGCTGTAGGGGCTGGAGGAAGTCAAAGACAAAGGGAGGGTTATCGAGTTTGGAGGAGGTTACCGAAATATGGAGGGTTTTAGTGTTGGAGAATATAGAGATAGGGTTGGAGGATGTTACAGAGATAGGGTGGTGTGTAGGGGTTGGAGGAGGTTTCAGAGATAGGGAGGTGTGTAGGGGCTGGAGGAGGTTACAGAGATAGGGAGGCGTGTAGGGGCTGGAGAGGTTACAGAGATAGGGAGGGGTGTAGGGGCTGGAGGAGGTTACAGAGATAGGGAGGGGTGTAGGGGCTGGAGGAGGTTACAGAGATAGGGAGGGGTGTAGGGGCTGGAGGAGGTTACAGAGATAGGGAGGGGTGTCGGGGCTGGAGGTGTTTACAGAGATAGGGAGGTGTGTAGGGGCTAGGGGAGGTTACGGAGATAGGGAGAGGTGTAGGGGCAGGAGGAGGTTACAGAGATAGGGAGGGGTGTAGGGGATAGAGGAGGTTACAGAGATAAGGAGAGGTGTAGGGGCAGGAGGAGGTTACAAAGATAGGGAGGGGTGTAGGCGCTGGGGAGGTTACAGAGATAGGGAGAGGTGTAGGGGCAGGGGGAGGTTACAGAGATAGGGAGGGGTGTAGAAGTTGGAGGTGGATACAGAGATAGGGAGGGCTGTAGGGGCTGGAGGAGGTTAAAGACGAAGGGAGGGTTATCCAGGTTTGAGGAGGTTAAAAAATAGGGAGGGCTTTTGGGTTGGAGATTATTGGTATCGGGTTGGAGAAGGTTACAGGGAAAGGGAGTGTTCGAGGGTGTTAAAGAGATAGGGAGATTTGACGGGACTGGAGGAGGTTACAGAGATAGGGAGGGTTTTTGGGGCTGGAGGAGGATACAGAGATAGGGAAGGCTCTGGGGGCTGGAGTTGGTAACAGAGATAGGGAGGGGTGTAGGGGCTGGAGGAGGTTACAGAGATAAGGAGAGGTGTAGGGGCAGGAGGAGGTTACAGAGATAGGGAGGGGTGTAGGCGCTGGGGAGGTTACAGAGATAGGGAGAGGTGTAGGGGCAGGAGGAGGTTACAGAGATAGGGAGGGGTGTAGAAGTTGGAGGTGGATACAGAGATAGGGAGGGCTGTAGGGGCTGGAGGAGGTTAAAGACGAAGGGAGGGTTATCCAGGTTTGAGGAGGTTAAAAAATAGGGAGGGCTTTTGGGTTGGAGATTATTGGTATCGGGTTGGAGAAGGTTACAGGGAAAGGGAGTGTTCGAGGGTGTTAAAGAGATAGGGAGATTTGACGGGACTGGAGGAGGTTACAGAGATAGGGAGGGTTTTTGGGGCTGGAGGAGGATACAGAGATAGGGAAGGCTCTGGGGGCTGGAGTTGGTAACAGAGATAGGGAGGGGTGTAGGGGCTGGAAGAGGTTACAGAGATGGGGAGGGCTGTAGGGGTTGGAGGAGGTTACAGAGATATGGAGGGTATATGGGCTGGGGGAGGTTACAGAGATAGGGAGGGCTGTAGGGGCTGGAGGAGATTACAGAGATGGGGTGGGTTGTAGGGACTGGTGGAGTTTACAGTGATAGGGTGGGTTGTAGGGGGCTGGAGGAGGTTACCGAGATAGGGAGGGCTGTAGGGGCTTGAGGAGGTTACAGAGATGGGGAGGGGTGTTGGAGGGTGGAGGAGTTTACAGAGATAGGGAGGGGTGTAGAGGCTGGAGGAGGTTACAGAGATAGGGAGGGTTGTAGGGGCTGGAGGAGGTCTCATTAATAGGGAGGGGTGTAGGGACTGGAGGAGGTTACAGTGATAGGGAGGGGTGTAGGGGGCTGGAGGAGGTAACAGGGATAGGGAAGCGTGTAGGGGCTGGAGGAGGTTACAGAGATAGGGAGGGGTGTAGGGGCTGGAGGAGGTTACAAAGTTAGGGAAGTGTGTAGGCTCTGGAGGAGGTTACAGAGATAGGGAGGGGTGTAGGGGCTTGAGGAGGTTACAGAGATAGGGAGGGGTGTAGGGGCTGCAGGAGGTTACAGAGACAGGGAGGGTTATAGTGGCTCGAGGAGGATACAGAGATAGGGAGGGTTGTCGGGGCTGGAGGAGGTTTCAGTGATAGCGAGGGGTGTAGGGTCTGGAGGAGGTTACAGAGATAGGGAGGGTTGTAGGGACTGGAGGAGATTACCGAGATTGGGAGGGCTGAAGAGGCTGGAGGAGGTTACAGAGATAGGGAGTGGTGTATGGTCTGGAGGGGGATGCAGAGATAGGGAGGGGTGTAGGGTGCTGGAGGAGGTTACGGAGGTAGAGAGGGGTGTAGGGGCTGTAGGATATTACAGAGAAAGGGAAGGGTGTAGGGGCTGGTGGAGGTTACAGAGATAGGGAGGCCTGTAGGGGCTGGAGGAGGTTACAGAGATAGGGCAGGGGTGTAGGGGATGGAGGAGTTTACAGAGATAGGGAGGGTTGTAGGGGCTGGAGAAGGTTACAGAGGTAGGGAGGGTTGTAGGGGCTGGAGGAGGTTACAGAGATACGGAGGATTGTAGGGGGCTGGAGGAGGTTACAGAGATAGGGTTGTAGGGACTGGAGGAGGTTACAGAGATAGGGAGGGGTGTAGGAGCTGGAGGAGGTTACAGAGATAGGGAGGGGTGTAGGGGCTGGAGCAGGTTACAGTGATAGGGAGGGGTGTAGGGGCTGGAGGAGGTTACAGAGATACGGAGGGTTGTAGGGGGCTGGAGGGGTTTACAGAGAAAGGGAGGGGTGTAGTGTCTGCAGGAGGTTACAGAGATAGGGAGGGGTGTCGGAGCTGGATGAGGTTTCAGAGATAGCGAGGGTGGTAGGGACTGGAGCAGGTTACGGAGATAGGGAGGTGTGTAGGGGCTGGAGGAAGTTACAGAGATAGGGAGGGCGGTAGGAGCTGGAGGAGGTAACAGAGATAGGGAGGGGTGTAGGGGCTGGAGGAGGTTACAGAGATAGGGAGGGGTGTAGGGGCTGGAGGAGGTTACAGAGATAGGGAGGGGTGTAGGGGCTGGAGGATGTTACAGAGATAGGGAGGGATGTAGGGGCTGGAGGAGGTTATAGAGATAGGGAGGGGTGTAGAGGCTGGAGGAGGTTACAGAGATAGGAAGGGGTGTCGGGGGCTGGAGGAGGTTACAGAGATGGGGAGGTTTGTAGGTGCTGGAGGTGGTTACAGGGATAGGGAGCGTTGAAATGGCTGGAGGTGGTTACAGGGATAGGGAGGGTTATAGGGGCTGGAGGAGGTTTCATTAATAGGGAGGGGTGTAGGGACTGGAGGAGGTTACTGAGACAGGGAGGGTTATAGTGGCTCGAGGAGGTTACAGAAATAGGGAGGGGTGTTGGGGCTGGAGAAAGTTACTGAGATAGGGAGGGGTGTAGGGACTGGAGGAGGTTACAGGGACAGGGAGGGTTATAGTGGCTCGAGTTTACAGAGATAGGGAGGTGTGTTGGGGCTGGAGAAAGTTACAGAGGTAGGGAAGGGTGTAGCGGCTGGGGCAGGTTATAGAGATAGGGAGGGGTGTAGGGGGCTGGAGGGATTTACAAAGAAAGGGACGGGTGTAGTGTCTGGAGGAGTTTACAGAGATGGGGCAGGGGGTAGTGGCTGGAGGAGGTTACAGAGATAGGGAGGGGTGTAGGGGCAGGTGGAGGTTACAGAGATAGGGAGGATTGTATGGGGCTGGAGGAGGTTACAGAGATAGGGAGGGTTGTAGGTGCTGGAGGATGTTACGGAGATAGGGAGGGGTGTAGTGGCTGGAGGAGGTTACAGAGAAAGAGAGGGGTGCAGGGGCTGGAGGAGGTTACAGAGATTGGGCATGGGGTAGGGGCTGGAGGAGGTTACAGAGATAGGGAGGGGTGTAGGGGGCTGGAGGAGGTTACAGAGATAGGGAGGATTGTAGGGGGCTGGAGGAGGTTACAGAGATAGGAAGGATTGTAGGGGGCTGGAGGAGGTTACAGAGATAGGGAGGGTTGTAGGTGCTGGAGGATGTTACGGAGATAGGGAGGGTTGTTCGGGGTGGTGGAGGTTACAGAGATAGGGAGGTTTGTAGCGGGCTGGAGGAGGTTCCAGAGATAGGGAGGGGGTAGGGGGATAGAGGATGTTACAGAGATAGGGAGGGTTCTAGGGGGCTGGAGGATGTTACCGAGATAGGGAGGGATGTAGCGGCTGGAGCAGGTTACAGAGATAGGGAGGGGTGTAGCGGCTGGAGGAGGTTACAGAGATAGGGAGGGTTGTAGGGGGCTGGAGGAGGTTCCAGTTATAGAGAGGTGTGCTGGGGACTGGAGGAGGTTACAGAGATAGGGAGGGTTGTAGGGGGCTGGAGGGGTTAACAGAGAAAGGGCGGGGTGTAGTGTCTGGAGGAGGTTACAGAGATACGGAGGGGTGTCGGGGCTGAATGAGGTTTCAGAGATAGCGAGGGTTGTAGGGACTGGAGGAGGTTACCGAGATAGGGAGGGCGGTAGGGGCTGGAGGAGGTTACAAAGATAGGGAGGGGTGTAGGGGCTGGAGGAGGTAACAGAGATAGGGAGGGGTGTAGAGGCTGGAGGAGGTTACAGAGATAGGGAGGGGTGTGGGGGTTGGAGGAGGTAACAGAGATAGGGAGGGGTGTAGGGGCTGGAGGAGGTTGTAGAGATAGGTAAGGGTGTAGGGAACTGGAGGAGGTTACAGAGATAGGGAGGTTTGTAGGGGGCTGGAGGAGATTACAGAGATAGGGAGGGGTGTAGGGGGCTGGAGGAGGTTACAGAGATAGGGAGGATTGTAGGGGGCTGGAGGAGGTTTCAGAGATAGGTAGGGGGTAGGGACTGGAGGAGGTTACAGAGATAGGGAGGGGTGTAGTGCCTGAAGAAGGTTTCAAAGATAGGGAGGATTGTAGGGGGCTGGAGGAGGTTACAGAGATAGGGAGGATTGTAGGGGGCTGGAGGAGGTTACAGAGATAGGGAGGGGTGTAGGGGATGGAGGAGGTTACAGTGATAGAGAGGGCTGTAGGGGCTGGAGGAGGTTACAGAGATAGGGAGAGATGTAGGGGACTGGAGGAGGTTACAGAGATAGGGAGGGGTGTAGGGGCTGAATGAGCTTACAGAGATAGGGAGTGGTGTAGGGGCTGGAGGAGGTTACAGAGATAGGGCAGGGGTGTAGGGGATGGAGGAGTTTACAGAGATAGGGAGGGTTGTAGGGGCTGGAGGAGGTTACAGAGATAGGGAGGGGTGTAGGGGATGGAAGAGGTTACAGAGATAGGGTTGTAGGGGCTGGAGGAGGTTACAGGGATAGGGATGGTTGTAGAGACTGGAGGAGGTTCCTGAGATAGGGAGGGTTGAATTGGCTGGAGGGTGTTACAGAGATAGGGAGTGTTGAAGTGGCTGGAGGAGGTTACAGGGATAGGGAGGGTTATAGGTGCTGGAGGAGGTTACAGAGATAGCGAGGGTTGTAGGGGTTTGGAGGAGGTTACAGAGTTAGGGAGGGTTATAGTGGCTTGAGGAGGTTACAGAGATAGGTATTTTTGTAGCGTGTTGGAAGAGATTACAAAGATGAGGTTGTAGGGGCTGGAGGAGGCTACAGAGATGGGGAGGGGTGTAGGGGCTGGATAAGGTTACAGAGATAGGGTAGAGGGTAGGGGCTGGAGGAGGTTACAGAGATTGGGAGGGGTCTAGGGCCTGAAGTAGTTTACAGAGATAGGGAGGGGTCTAGGGCCTGAAGGAGGTTACAGAGATAGGGAGGTGTGTCGGGGCTGGAGGAGGTTACAGAGATAGGGAGGGGTGTAGGGTCTAGAGGTGGTTACAGAGATAGGGAGGGGTATAGGGGCTGGAGGAGGTTACAGAGATAGGGAGGGGTGTTTGGGCTGGAGGAAGTTATAGAGAAAGGTAGGGGTCTATGGGGCTGGAGGAGGTTACAGAGAAAGGGTGGGATGTAGGGGGTTGGTGGAGGTTACAGAGATAGGGAGGTGTGTAGGGGACTGGAGGAGGTTACAGAGATAGGGTGGGGTGTAGGGGCTGGAGGAGGTTACAGAGATTGGGCAAGGGGTAGGGGCTGGAGGAGGTTACAGAGATAGGGAGGATTGTAGTGGGCTGGAGGAGGTTACAGAGATAGGGAGGATTGTAGGGGGCTGGAGGAGGTTACAGAGATAGGGAGGGTTGTAGGTGCTGGAGGATGTTACGGAGATAGGGAGGGTTGTTCGGGGTGGTGGAGGTTACAGAGATAGGGAGGTTTGTAGCGGGCTGGAGGAGGTTCCAGAGATAGGGAGGGGATAGAGGGATGGAGGATGTTACAGAGATAGGGAGGGTTCTAGGGGGCTGGAGGATGTTACCGAGATAGGGAGGGATGTAGCGGCTGGAGCAGGTTACAGAGATAGGGAGGGGTGTAGGCGGCTGGAGGAGGTTACAGAGATAGGGAGGGGTGTAGCGGCTGGAGGAGGTTACAGACATAGGGAGGGTTGTAGGGGGCTGGAGGAGGTTCCAGTTATAGAGAGGTGTGCTGGGGACTGGAGGAGGTTACAGAGATAGGGAGGGTTGTAGGGGGCTGGAGGGGTTAACAGAGAAAGGGAGGGGTGTAGTGTCTGGAGGAGGTTACAGAGATACGGAGGGGTGTCGGGGCTGAATGAGGTTTCAGAGATAGCGAGGGTTGTAGGGACTGGAGGAGGTTACCGAGATAGGGAGGGCGGTAGGGGCTGGAGGAGGTAACAGAGATAGGGAGGGGTGTAGAGGCTGGAGGAGGTTACAGAGATAGGGAGGGGTGTAGGGGCTGGAGGAGGTAATAGATAGGGAGGGGTGTAGGGGCTGGAGGAGGTTGTAGAGATAGGTAAGGGTGTAGGGAACTGGAGGAGGTTACAGAGTTAGGGAGGTTTGTATGGGGATGGAGGAGATTACAGAGATAGGGAGGGGTGTCGGGGGCTGGAGGAGGTTACAGAGATAGGGAGGATTGTAGGCGGCTGGAGGAGGTTTCAGAGATAGGCAGGGGGTAGGGGCTGGAGGAGGTTACAGAGATATGGAGGGGTGTAGTGCCTGAAGAAGGTTTCAAAGATAGGGGGGATTGTAGGGGGCTGGAGGAGGTTACAGAGATAGGGAGGGGTGTAGGGGATGGAGGAGGTTACAGTGATAGAGAGGGCTGTAGGGGCTGGAGGAGGTTACAGAGATAGGGAGAGATGTAGGGGACTGGAGGAGGTTACAGAGATAGGGAGGGGTGTAGGTGCTGGATGAGGTTACAGAGATAGGGAGGGGTGTAGGGGCTGGAGGAGGTTACAGAGATAGGGAGGGGTGTAGGGGCTGGAGGAGGTTACAGAGATAGGGAGGGGTGTAGGGGATGGAAGAGGTTACAGAGATAGGGTTGTAGTGGCTGGAGGAGGTTACAGAGGTAGGAAGGGTTGTAGGGGCTGGAGGAGGTTACAGGGATAGGGATGGTTGTAGAGACTGGAGGAGGTTCCTGAGATAGGGATGGTTGAATTGGCTGGAGGGTGTTACAGAGATAGGGAGTGCTGAAGTGGCTGGAGGAGGATACAGGGATAGGGAGGGTTATAGGTGCTGGAGGAGGTTACAGAGATAGCGAGGGTTGTAGGGGTTTGGAGGAGGTTACAGAGTTAGGGAGGGTTATAGTGGCTCGAGGAGGTTACAGAGATAGGGATGTTTGTAGCGTGTTGGAAGAGATTACAAAGATGAGGTTGTAGGGGCTGGAGGAGGCTACAGAGATGGGGAGGGGTGTAGGGGCTGGAGGAGGTTACAGAGATAGTGTAGAGGGTAGGGGCTGGAGGAGGTTACAGAGATTGGGAGGGGTCTAGGGCCTGAAGGAGTTTACAGAGATAGGGAGTGGTCTAGGGCCTGAAGGAGGTTACAGAGAAAGGGTGGGATGTAGGGGGTTGGTGGAGGTTAAAGAGATAGGGAGGTGTGTAGGGGACTGGAGGAGGTTACAGAGATAGGGAGGGGTGCAGGGGCTGGAGGAGGTTACAGAGATTGGGCAGGGGGTAGGGGCTGGCGGAGGTTACAGAGATAGGGAGGATTGTAGGTGGCTGGAGGAGGTTACAGAGATAGGATTGTAGGGGGCTGGAGGAGGTTACAGAGATAGGGAGGGTTGTATGTGCTGGAGGATGTTACGGAGATAGGGAGGGTTGTTCGGGGTGGTGGAGGTTACAGAGATAGGGAGGTTTGTAGCGGGCTGGAGGAGGTTCCAGAGATAGAGAGGGGGTAGGGGGATGGAGGATGTTACAGAGATAGGGAGGGTTCTAGGGGGCTGGAGCAGGTTACCGAGATAGGGAGGGGTGTAGCGGCTGGAGCAGGTTACAGAGATAGGGAGGGGTGTAGGCGGCTGGAGGAGGTTACAGAGATAGGGAGGGGTGTAGCGGCTGGAGGAGGTTACAGAGATAGGGAGGGGTGTCGGAGCTGGAGGAGGTTACAGAGATAGGGAGGGGTGTAGGGGCTGGAGCAGGTTACAGTGATAGGGAGGGCTGTAGGGGCTGGAAGAGGTTACAGATGTAGTGACGGGGGTAGGGGCTAGAGGAGGTTACAGATATAGGGATGGGTGTAGGGGCTGGGGGAGGTTATAGAGATAGGGAGGGGTGTAGGGGCTGCAGGAGGTTACAGATATAGGGAGGGGTGTAGGGGCTGGAGGAGGTTACAGAGATAGGGAGGGTTGTAGGGGCTGGAGGAGTTTACAGAGATACGGAGGATTGTAGGGGTCTGGAGGAGGTTACAGAGATAGGGTTGTAGGGACTGGAGGAGGTTACAGAGATAGGGAGGGGTGTAGGAGCTGGAGGAGGTTACAGAGATAGGGAGGGGTGTAGGGGTTGGAGCAGGTTACAGTGATAGGGATGGTTGTAGGGGCTGGAGGAGGTTACAGAGATAGGGAGGGTTGTAGGGGCTGGAGGAGGTTACAGAGGTACGGAGGGCTGTAGGGACTGGAGCAGGTTACGGAGATAGGGAGGGCGGTAGGGGCTGGAGGAGGTAACAGAGATAGGGAGGGGTGTTGGGGCTTGAGGAGGTTACAGAGATAGGGAGTGGTGTAGGGGCTGGAGGAGGTTACAGAGGTAGTGACGGGGGTAGGGGCTAGAGGAGGTTACAGATATAGGGATGGGTGTAGGGGCTGGGGGAGGTTATAGAGATAGGGAGGGGTGTAGGGGCTGTAGGAGGTTACAGATATAGGGAGGGGTGTAGGGGCTGGAGGAGGTTATAGAGATAGGGAGGGGTGTAGGGATTGGAGGAGGTTACAGAGATAAGGAGGGGTGTAGGGGATAGAGGAGGTTACAGAGATAGGGAGGTGTGTAGGGGCTGGAGGAGGTTACAGAGATAGGGAGGGGTGTAGGGGCTGGAGGATGTTACAGAGATAGGGAGGGATGTAGGGGCTGGAGGAGGTTATAGAGATAGGGTGGGGTGTAGGGGCTGGAGGAGATTACAGAGATAGGAAGGGGTGTCGGGGGCTGGAGGAGGTTACAGAGATGGGGAGGGTTGTAGGTGCTGGAGGTGGTTACAGGGATAGGGAGCGTTGAAATGGCTCGAGGAGGTTACAGAGATAGGGAGGGTTGTAGGGGGCTGTAGGGATTTACAAAGAAAGGGAGGGGTGTAGTGTCTGGAGGAGGTTACCGAGAAAGGGAGGGGTGTAGGGGGCTGGAGGAGTTTACAGAGATGGGGCAAGGGGTAGGGGCTGGAGGAGGTTACAGAGATAGGGAGGGATGTAGGGGCAGGTGGAGGTTACAGAAATAGGGAGGATTGTATGGGGCTGGAGGAGGTTACAGAGATAGGGAGGGTTGTAGGTGCTGGAGGATGTTACGGAGATAGGGAGGGGTGTAGGGGCTGGAGGAGGTTACAGAGAAAGGGAGGTGTGCAGGGGCTGGAGGAGGTTACAGAGATTGGGCAGGGGGTAGGGGTTGGAGGAGGTTACAGAGATAGGAGTGGTGTAGGG
>NC_054493.1:2604452-2692209 GCF_017639515.1 Carcharodon carcharias | reverse complement strand
TAGGGAGGGCGGTAGGGGCTGGAGGAGGTAACAGAGATAGGGAGGGGTGTTGGGGCTTGAGGAGGTTACAGAGATAGGGAGTGGTGTAGGGGCTGGAGGAGGTTACAGAGGTAGTGACGGGGGTAGGGGCTAGAGGAGGTTACAGATATAGGGATGGGTGTAGGGGCTGGGGGAGGTTATAGAGATAGGGAGGGGTGTAGGGGCTGTAGGAGGTTACAGATATAGGGAGGGGTGTAGGGGCTGGAGGAGGTTATAGAGATAGGGAGGGGTGTAGGGATTGGAGGAGGTTACAGAGATAAGGAGGGGTGTAGGGGATAGAGGAGGTTACAGAGATAGGGAGGTGTGTAGGGGCTGGAGGAGGTTACAGAGATAGGGAGGGGTGTAGGGGCTGGAGGATGTTACAGAGATAGGGAGGGATGTAGGGGCTGGAGGAGGTTATAGAGATAGGGTGGGGTGTAGGGGCTGGAGGAGATTACAGAGATAGGAAGGGGTGTCGGGGGCTGGAGGAGGTTACAGAGATGGGGAGGGTTGTAGGTGCTGGAGGTGGTTACAGGGATAGGGAGCGTTGAAATGGCTCGAGGAGGTTACAGAGATAGGGAGGGTTGTAGGGGGCTGTAGGGATTTACAAAGAAAGGGAGGGGTGTAGTGTCTGGAGGAGGTTACCGAGAAAGGGAGGGGTGTAGGGGGCTGGAGGAGTTTACAGAGATGGGGCAAGGGGTAGGGGCTGGAGGAGGTTACAGAGATAGGGAGGGATGTAGGGGCAGGTGGAGGTTACAGAAATAGGGAGGATTGTATGGGGCTGGAGGAGGTTACAGAGATAGGGAGGGTTGTAGGTGCTGGAGGATGTTACGGAGATAGGGAGGGGTGTAGGGGCTGGAGGAGGTTACAGAGAAAGGGAGGTGTGCAGGGGCTGGAGGAGGTTACAGAGATTGGGCAGGGGGTAGGGGTTGGAGGAGGTTACAGAGATAGGGAGTGGTGTAGGGGGCTGGAGGAGGTTACAGAGATAGGGAGGATTGTAGGGGGCTGTAGGAGGTTACAGAGATAGGGAGGATTGTAGGGGGCTGGAGGAGGTTACAGAGATAGGGAGGGTTTTAGGTGCTGGAGGATGTTACGGAGATAGGGAGGGTTGTTTGGGGTGGTGGAGGTTACAGAGATAGGGAGGTTTGTAGCGGGCTGGAGGAGGTTCCAGAGATAGGGAGGGGGTAGGGGGATGGAGGATGTTACAGAGATAGGGAGGGTTCTAGGGGGCTGGAGGATGTTACCGAGATAGGGAGGGGTGTAGCGACTGGAGCAGGTTACAGAGATAGGGAGGGGTGTAGGCGGCTGGAGGAGGTTACAGAGATAGGGAGGGGTGTAGCGGCTGGAGGAGGTTACAGAGATAGGGAGGGTTGTAGGGGGCTGGAGGAGGTTCCAGTTATAGAGAGGTGTGCTGGGGACTGGAGGAGGTTACAGAGATAGGGAGGGTTGTAGGGGGCTGGAGGGGTTAACAGAGAAAGGGAGGGGTGTAGTGTCTGGAGGAGGTTACAGAGATACGGAGGGGTGTCGGGGCTGAATGAGGTTTCAGAGATAGCGAGGGTTGTAGGGACTGGAGGAGGTTACCGAGATAGGGAGGGCGGTAGGGGCTGGAGGAGGTTACAAAGATAGGGAGGGGTGTAGGGGCTGGAGGAGGTAACAGAGATAGGGAGGGGTGTAGAGGCTGGAGGAGGTTACAGAGATAGGGAGGGGTGTAGGGGCTGGAGGAGGTAACAGAGATAGGCAGGGGGTAGGGGCTGGAGGAGATTTCAGAGATAGGGAGGGGTGTAGGGGGCTGGAGGAGGTTACAGAGATAGGGAGGATTGTAGGGGGCTGGAGGAGGTTTCAGAGATAGGCAGGGGGAAGGGTTTGGAGGAGGTTACAGAGATAGGGAGGGGTGTAGTGCCTGAAGAAGGTTTCAAAAATAGGGAGGATTGTAGGGGGCTGGAGGAGGTTACAGAGATAGGGAGGATTGTAGGGGGCTGGAGGAGGTTACAGAGATAGGGAGGGGTGTAGGGGATGGAGGAGGTTACAGTGATAGAGAGGGCTGTAGGGGCTGGAGGAGGTTACAGAGATAGGGAGAGATGTAGGGGACTGGAGGAGGTTACAGAGATAGGGAGGGGTGTAGGGGCTGGAGGATGTTACAGAGATAGGGAGGGGTGTAGGGGATGGAAGAGGTTACAGAGATAGGGTTGTAGGGGCTGGAGTAGGTTACAGAGGTAGGAAGGGTTGCAGGGGCTGGAGGAGGTTACAGGGATAGGGATGGTTATAGAGACTGGAGGAGGTTCCTGAGATAGGGAGGGTTGAATTGGCTGGAGGGTGTTACAGAGATAGGCAGGGGGTAGGGGCTGGAGGAGGTTACAGAGATAGGCAGGGGGTAGGGGCTGGAGGAGATTTCAGAGATAGGGAGGGGTGTAGGGGGCTGGAGGAGGTTACAGAGATAGGGAGGATTGTAGGGGGCTGGAGGAGGTTTCAGAGACAGGCAGGGGTAGGGGCTGGAGGAGGTTACAGAGATAGGGAGGATTGTAGGGGGCTGGAGGAGGTTTCAGAGATAGGCAGGGGGTAGGGGCTGGAGGAGGTTACAGAGATAGGGAGGGGTGTAGTGCCTGAAGAAGGTTTCAAAGAAACGGAGGATTGTAGGGTGCTGGAGGAGGTTACAGAGATAGGGAGGATTGTAGGGGGCTGGAGGAGGTTACGGAGATAGGGAGGGGTGTAGGGGATGGAGGAGGTTACAGAGATAGGGAGGGGTGTAGGGGCTGGAGGAGGTTACAGAGATAGGGAGGGGTGTAGGCGGCTGGAGTAGGTTACAGAGATAGGGAGGGGTGTAGGGGATGGAAGAGGTTACAAAGATAGGGTTGTAGGGGCTGGAGGAGGTTACAGAGGTAGGAAGAGTTGTAGGGGCTGGAGGAGGTTACAGCGATTGGGATGGTTGTAGAGACTGGAGGAGGTTCCTGAGATAGGGAGGGTTGAATTGGCTGGAGGGTGTTACAGTGATACGGAGTGTTGAAGTGGCTGGAGGAGTTTACAGGGATAGGGAGGGTTATAGGTGCTGGAGGAGGTTACAGAGATAGCGAGGGTTGTAGGGTTTTGGAGGAGGTTACAGAGTTAGGGAGGGTTATAGTGGCTCGAGGAGGTTACAGAGATAGGGATGGTTGTAGCGTGTTGGAAGAGATTACAAAGATGAGGTTGTAGGGGCTGGAGGAGGCTACAGAGATGGGGAGGGGTGTAGGGGCTGGAGGAGGTTACAGAGATAGGGTAGAGGGTAGGGGCTGGAGGAGGTTACAGAGATTGGGAGGGGTCTAGGGCCTGAAGGAGTTTACAGAGATAGGGAGGGGTCTAGGGCCTGAAGGAGGTTACAGAGATAGGGAGGTGTGTAGGGGCTGGAGGAGGTTACAGAGATAGGGAGGGGTGTAGGGTCTAGAGGAGGTTACAGAGATAGGGAGGGGTGTAGGGGCTGGAGGAGGTTACAGAGATAGGGAGGGGTGTAGGGTCTAGAGGAGGTTACAGAGATAGGGAGGGGTGTAGGGGCTGGAGGAGGTTACAGAGATAGGGAGGGGTGTTTGGACTGGAGGAAGTTATAGAGAAAGGTAGGGGTCTATGGGGCTGGAGGAGGTTACAGAGAAAGGGTGGGATGTAGGGGGTTGGTGGAGGTTACAGAGATAGGGAGGTGTGTAGGGGACTGGAGGAGGTTACAGAGATAGGGAGGGGTGTAGGGGCTGGAGGAGGTTACAGAGAAATGGAGGGGTGCAGGGGCTGGAGGAGGTTACAGAGATTGGGAGGGGTGTAGGGGCTGGAGGAGGTTACAGAGATAGGGAGGGGTGTAGGGGATGGAGGAGTTTACAGAGATAGGGAGGGTTGTAGGGGCTGGAGAAGGTTACAGAGGTAGGGAGGGTTGTAGGGGCTGGAGGAGGTTACAAAGATACGGAGGATTGTCGGGGGCTGGAGGAGGTTGCAGAGTTAGGGTTGTAGGGACTGGAGGAGGTTCCAGAGATAGGGAGGGGTTTAGGAGCTGGAGGAGGTTACAGAGATAGGGAGGGGTGTAGGGGCTGGAGCAGGTTACAGTGAGAGGGAGGGGTGTAGGGGCTGGAGGAGGTTACAGAGATAGGGAGGGGTGTAGGGGCTGGAGCAGGTTACAGTGATAGGGAGGGGTGTAGGGGCTGGAGGAGGTTACAGAGATAGGGAGGGTTGTAGGGGCTGGAGAATGTTACAGGGATCGAGCTGGTTGTAGAGACTGGAGGAGGTTACAGAGATAGGGAGGGGTGTAGGGGGCTGGAGGAGGTTACAGAAATACGGAGGGTTGTAGGGGGCTGGAGCAGGTTACGGAGATAGGGAGGTGTGTAGGGGCTGGAGGATGTTACAGAGATAGGGAGGGATGTAGGGGCTGGAGGAGGTTATATAGATAGGGAGGGGTGTAGAGGCTGGAGGAGGTTACAGAGATAGGAAGGGGTGTCGGGGGCTGGAGGAGGTTACAGAGATGGGGAGGGTTGTAGGTGCTGGAGGTGGTTACAGGGATAGGGAGCGTTGAAATGGCTCGAGGAGGTTACAGAGATAGGGAGGGGTGTAGGGGCTGGAGGATGTTACAGAGATAGGGAGGGATGTAGGGGCTGGAGGAGGTTATATAGATAGGGAGGGGTGTAGAGGCTGGAGGAGGTTACAGAGATAGGAAGGGGTGTCGGGGGCTGGAGGAGGTTACAGAGATGGGGAGGGTTGTAGGTGCTGGAGGTGGTTACAGGGATAGGGAGCGTTGAAATGGCTCGAGGAGGTTACAGAGATAGGGAGGGTTGTAGGGGGCTGTAGGGTTTTACAAAGAAAGGGAGGGGTGTAGTGTCTGGAGGAGGTTACCGAGAAAGGGAGGGGTGTAGGGGGCTGGAGGAGTTTACAGAGATGGGGCACGGGGTAGGGGCTGGAGGAGGTTACAGAGATAGGGAGGGATGTAGGGGCAGGTGGAGGTTACAGAAATAGGGAGGATTGTATGGGGCTGGAGGAGGTTACAGAGATAGGGAGGGTTGTAGGTGCTGGAGGATGTTACGGAGATAGGGAGGGGTGTAGGGGCTGGAGGAGGTTACAGAGAAAGGGAGGTGTGCAGGGGCTGGAGGAGGTTACAGAGATTGGGCAGGGGTTAGGGGTTGGAGGAGGTTACAGAGATAGGGAGTGGTGTAGGGGGCTGAAGGAGGTTACAGAGATGGGGAGGGTTGTAGGTGCTGGAGGTGGTTACAGGGATAGGGAGCGTTAAAATGGCTCGAGGAGGTTACAGAGATAGGGAGGGTTGTAGGGGGCTGTAGGGTTTTACAAAGAAAGGGAGGGGTGTAGTGTCTGGAGGAGGTTACCGAGAAAGGGAGGGGTGTAGGGGGCTGGAGGAGTTTACAGAGATGGGGCAGGGGGTAGGGGCTGGAGGAGGTTACAGAGATAGGGAGGGATGTAGGGGCAGGTGGAGGTTACAGAAATAGGGAGGATTGTATGGGGCTGGAGGAGGTTACAGAGATAGGGAGGGTTGTAGGTGCTGGAGGATGTTACGGAGATAGGGAGGGGTGTAGGGGCTGGAGGAGGTTACAGAGAAAGGGAGGTGTGCAGGGGCTGGAGGAGGTTACAGAGATTGGGCAGGGGGTAGGGGTTGGAGGAGGTTACAGAGATAGGGAGTGGTGTAGGGGGCTGGAGGAGGTTACAGAGAAAGGGAGGCTTGTAGGGGGCTGGAGGAGGTTACAGAGATAGGGAGGATTGTAGGGGGCTGGAGGAGGTTACAGAGATAGGGAGGGTTTTAGGTGCTGGAGGATGTTACGGAGATAGGGAGGGTTGTTTGGGGTGGTGGAGGTTACAGAGATAGGGAGGTTTGTAGCGGGCTGGAGGAGGTTCCAGAGATAGGGAGGGGGTAGGGGGATGGAGGATGTTACAGAGATAGGGAGGGTTCTAGGGGGCTGGAGGATGTTACCGAGATAGGGAGGGGTGTAGCGACTGGAGCAGGTTACAGAGATAGGGAGGGGTGTAGGCGGCTGGAGGAGGTTACAGAGATAGGGAGGGGTGTAGCGGCTGGAGGAGGTTACAGAGATAGGGAGGGTTTTAGGGGGCTGGAGGAGGTTCCAGTTATAGAGAGGTGTGCTGGGGACTGGAGGAGGTTACAGAGATAGGGAGGGTTGTAGGGGGCTGGAGGGGTTAACAGAGAAAGGGAGGGGTGTAGTGTCTGGAGGAGGTTACAGAGATACGGAGGGGTGTCGGGGCTGAATGAGGTTTCAGAGATAGCGAGGGTTGTAGGGACTGGAGGAGGTTACCGAGATAGGGAGGGCGGTAGGGGCTGGAGGAGGTTACAAAGATAGGGAGGGGTGTAGGGGCTGGAGGAGGTAACAGAGATAGGGAGGGGTGTAGAGGCTGGAGGAGGTTAGAGATAGGGAGGGGTGTAGGGGCTGGAGGAGGTAACAGAGATAGGCAGGGGGTAGGGGCTGGAGGAGATTTCAGAGATAGGGAGGGGTGTAGGGGGCTGGAGGAGGTTACAGAGATAGGGAGGATTGTAGGGGGCTGGAGGAGGTTTCAGAGATAGGCAGGGGGAAGGGTTTGGAGGAGGTTACAGAGATAGGGAGGGGTGTAGTGCCTGAAGAAGGTTTCAAAAATAGGGAGGATTGTAGGGGGCTGGAGGAGGTTACAGAGATAGGGAGGATTGTAGGGGGCTGGAGGAGGTTACAGAGATAGGGAGGGGTGTAGGGGATGGAGGAGGTTACAGTGATAGAGAGGGCTGTAGGGGCTGGAGGAGGTTACAGAGATAGGGAGGGGTTTAGGGGCTGGAGGATGTTACAGAGATAGGGAGTGGTGTAGGGGATGGAAGAGGTTACAGAGATAGGGTTGTAGGGGCTGGAGTAGGTTACAGAGGTAGGAAGGGTTGCAGGGGCTGGAGGAGGTTACAGGGATAGGGATGGTTATAGAGACTGGAGGAGGTTCCTGAGATAGGGAGGGTTGAATTGGCTGGAGGGTGTTACAGAGATAGGGAGGATTGTAGGGGGCTGGAGTAGGTTTCAGAGACAGGCAGGGGTAGGGGCTGGAGGAGGTTACAGAGATAGGGAGGATTGTAGGGGGCTGGAGGAGGTTTCAGAGATAGGCAGGGGGTAGGGGCTGGAGGAGGTTACAGAGATAGGGAGGGGTGTAGTGCCTGAAGAAGGTTTCAAAGATAGGGAGGATTGTAGGGTGCTGGAGGAGGATACAGAGATAGGGAGGATTGTAGGGGGCTGGAGGAGGTTACGGAGATAGGGAGGGGTGTAGGGGATGGAGGAGGTTACAGAGATAGGGAGGGGTGTAGGGGCTGGATGAGGTTACAGAGATAGGGAGGGGTGTAGGGGCTGGAGGAGATTACAGAGATAGGGAGGGGTGTAGGCGGCTGGAGTAGGTTACAGAGATAGGGAGGGGTGTAGGGGATGGAAGAGGTTACAGAGATAGGGTTGTAGGGGCTGGAGGAGGTTACAGAGGTAGGAAGAGTTGTAGGGGCTGGAGGAGGTTACAGCGATTGGGATGGTTGTAGAGACTGGAGGAGGTTCCTGAGATAGGGAGGGTTGAATTGGCTGGAGGGTGTTACAGTGATACGGAGTGTTGAAGTGGCTGGAGGAGGTTACAGGGATAGGGCGGGTTATAGGTGCTGGAGGAGGTTACAGAGATAGCGAGGGTTGTAGGGTTTTGGAGGAGGTTACAGAGTTAGGGAGGGTTATAGTGGCTCGAGGAGGTTACAGAGATAGGGATGGTTGTAGCGTGTTGGAAGAGATTACAAAGATGAGGTTGTAGGGGCTGGAGGAGGCTACAGAGATGGGGAGGGGTGTAGGGGCTGGAGGAGGTTACAGAGATGGGGCAGGGGGTAGGGGCTGGAGGAGGTTACAGAGATAGGGAGGGATGTAGGGGCAGGTGGAGGTTACAGAAATAGGGAGGATTGTATGGGGCTGGAGGAGGTTACAGAGATAGGGAGGGTTGTAGGTGCTGGAGGATGTTACGGAGATAGGGAGGGGTGTAGGGGCTGGAGGAGGTTACAGAGAAAGGGAGGTGTGCAGGGGCTGGAGGAGGTTACAGAGATTGGGCAGGGGGTAGGGGTTGGAGGAGGTTACAGAGATAGGGAGTGGTGTAGGGGGCTGGAGGAGGTTACAGAGATAGGGAGGATTGTAGGGGGCTGGAGGAGGTTACAGAGATAGGGAGGATTGTAGGGGGCTGGAGGAGGTTACAGAGATAGGGAGGGTTTTAGGTGCTGGAGGATGTTACGGAGATAGGGAGGGTTGTTTGGGGTGGTGGAGGTTACAGAGATAGGGAGGTTTGTAGCGGGCTGGAGGAGGTTCCAGAGATCGGGAGGGGGTAGGGGGATGGAGGATGTTACAGAGATAGGGAGGGTTCTAGGGGGCTGGAGGATGTTACCGAGATAGGGAGGGGTGTAGCGACTGGAGCAGGTTACAGAGATAGGGAGGGGTGTAGGCGGCTGGAGGAGGTTACAGAGATAGGGAGGGGTGTAGCGGCTGGAGGAGGTTACAGAGATAGGGAGGGTTTTAGGGGGCTGGAGGAGGTTCCAGTTATAGAGAGGTGTGCTGGGGACTGGAGGAGGTTACAGAGATAGGGAGGGTTGTAGGGGGCTGGAGGGGTTAACAGAGAAAGGGAGGGGTGTAGTGTCTGGAGGAGGTTACAGAGATACGGAGGGGTGTCGGGGCTGAATGAGGTTTCAGAGATAGCGAGGGTTGTAGGAACTGGAGGAGGTTACCGAGATAGGGAGGGCGGTAGGGGCTGGAGGAGGTTACAAAGATAGGGAGGGGTGTAGGGGCTGGAGGAGGTAACAGAGATAGGGAGGGGTGTAGAGGCTGGAGGAGGTTAGAGATAGGGAGGGGTGTAGGGGCTGGAGGAGGTAACAGAGATAGGCAGGGGGTAGGGGCTGGAGGAGATTTCAGAGATAGGGAGGGGTGTAGGGGGCTGGAGGAGGTTACAGAGATAGGGAGGATTGTAGGGGGCTGGAGGAGGTTTCAGAGATAGGCAGGGGGAAGGGTTTGGAGGAGGTTACAGAGATAGGGAGGGGTGTAGTGCCTGAAGAAGGTTTCAAAAATAGGGAGGATTGTAGGGGGCTGGAGGAGGTTACAGAGATAGGGAGGATTGTAGGGGGCTGGAGGAGGTTACAGAGATAGGGAGGGGTGTAGGGGATGGAGGAGGTTACAGTGATAGAGAGGGCTGTAGGGGCTGGAGGAGGTTACAGAGATAGGGAGGGGTTTAGGGGCTGGAGGATGTTACAGAGATAGGGAGGGGTGTAGGGGATGGAAGAGGTTACAGAGATAGGGTTGTAGGGGCTGGAGTAGGTTACAGAGGTAGGAAGGGTTGCAGGGGCTGGAGGAGGTTACAGGGATAGGGATGGTTATAGAGACTGGAGGAGGTTCCTGAGATAGGGAGGGTTGAATTGGCTGGAGGGTGTTACAGAGATAGGGAGGATTGTAGGGGGCTGGAGGAGGTTTCAGAGACAGGCAGGGGTAAAGGCTGGAGGAGGTTACAGAGATAGGGAGGATTGTAGGGGGCTGGAGGAGGTTTCAGAGATAGGCAGGGGGTAGGGGCTGGAGGAGGTTACAGAGATAGGGAGGGGTGTAGTGCCTGAAGAAGGTTTCAAAGATAGGGAGGATTGTAGGGTGCTGGAGGAGGATACAGAGATAGGGAGGATTGTAGGGGGCTGGAGGAGGTTACGGAGATAGGGAGGGGTGTAGGGGATGGAGGAGGTTACAGAGATAGGGAGGGGTGTAGGGGCTGGATGAGGTTACAGAGATAGGGAGGGGTGTAGGGGCTGGAGGAGGTTACAGAGATAGGGAGGGGTGTAGGCGGCTGGAGTAGGTTACAGAGATAGGGAGGGGTGTAGGGGATGGAAGAGGTTACAGAGATAGGGTTGTAGGGGCTGGAGGAGGTTACAGAGGTAGGAAGAGTTGTAGGGGCTGGAGGAGGTTACAGCGATTGGGATGGTTGTAGAGACTGGAGGAGGTTCCTGAGATAGGGAGGGTTGAATTGGCTGGAGGGTGTTACAGTGATACGGAGTGTTGAAGTGGCTGGAGGAGGTTACAGGGATAGGGCGGGTTATAGGTGCTGGAGGAGGTTACAGAGATAGCGAGGGTTGTAGGGTTTTGGAGGAGGTTACAGAGTTAGGGAGGGTTATAGTGGCTCGAGGAGGTTACAGAGATAGGGATGGTTGTAGCGTGTTGGAAGAGATTACAAAGATGAGGTTGTAGGGGCTGGAGGAGGCTACAGAGATGGGGAGGGGTGTAGGGGCTGGAGGAGGTTACAGAGATAGAGTAGAGGGTAGGGGCTGGAGGAGGTTACAGAGATTGGGAGGGGTCTAGGGCCTGAAGGAGTTTACAGAGATAGGGAGGGGTCTAGGGCCTGAAGGAGGTTACAGAGATAGGGAGGTGTGTAGGGGCTGGAGGAGGTTACAGAGATAAGGAGGGGTGTAGGGTCTAGAGGAGGTTACAGAGATAGGGAGGGGTGTAGGGGCTGGAGGAGGTTACAGAGATAGGGAGGGGTGTTTGGACTGGAGGAAGTTATAGAGAAAGGTAGGGGTCTATGGGGCTGGAGGAGGTTACAGGGAAAGGGTGGGATGTAGGGGGTTGGTGGAGGTTACAGAGATAGGGAGGTGTGTAGGGGACTGGAGGAGGTTACAGAGATAGGGAGGGGTGTAGGGGCTGGAGGAGGTTACAGAGAAATGGAGGGGTGCAGGGGCTGGAGGAGGTTACAGAGATTGGGAGGGGTGTAGGGGCTGGAGGAGGTTACAGAGATAGGGAGGGGTGTAGGGGATGGAGGAGTTTACAGAGATAGGGAGGGTTGTAGGGGCTGGAGAAGGTTACAGAGGTAGGGAGGGTTGTAGGGGCTGGAGGAGGTTACAGAGATACGGAGGATTGTCGGGGGCTGGAGGAGGTTACAGAGATAGGGAGGGGTGTAGGGGCTGGAGGAGGTTACAGAGATAGGGAGGGGTGTAGGGACTGGAGGAGGTTCCAGAGATAGGGAGGGGTTTAGGAGCTGGAGGAGGTTACAGAGATAGGGAGGGGTGTAGGGGCTGGAGCAGGTTACAGTGAGAGGGAGGGGGTTAGGGGCTGGAGGAGGTTACAGAGATAGGGAGAGGTGTAGGGGCTGGAGCAGGTTACAGTGATAGGGAGGGTTGTAGGGGCTGGAGGATGTTACAGGGATCGGGATGGTTGTAGAGACTGGAGGAGGTTACAGAGATAGGGAGGGGTGTAGGGGGCTGGAGGAGGTTACAGAAATACGGAGGGTTGTAGGGGGTTGGAGGGGTTTACAGAGAAAGGGAGGGGTGTAGTGTCTGCAGGAGGTTACAGAGATAGGGAGGGGTGCCGGAGCTGGATGAGGTTTCAGAGATAGCGAGGGTGGTAGGGACTGGAGCTGGTTACGGAGATAGGGAGGGCGGTAGGGGCTGGAGGAGGTAACAGAGATAGGGAGGGGTGTAGGGGCTGGGGGAGGTTACAGAGATAGGGAGGGGTGTAGGGGCTGGAGGAGGTTACAGAGATAGGGAGGTGTGTAGGGGCTGGAGGATGTTACAGAGATAGGGAGGGATGTAGGGGCTGGAGGAGGTTATAGAGATTGGGTGGGGTGTAGGGGCTGGAGGAGGTTACAGAGATAAGAAGGGGTGTCGGGGGCTGGAGGAGGTTACAGAGATGGGGAGGGGTGTAGGGGCTGGAGGAGGTTACAGAGATAGGGAGGGTTGTAGGGGCTGGAGGATGTTACAGGGATCGGGATGGTTGTAGAGACTGGAGGAGGTTACAGAGATAGGAAGGGGTGTCGGGGGCTGGAGGAGGTTACAGAGATGGGGAGGGTTGTAGGTGCTGGAGGTGGTTACAGGGATAGGGAGCGTTGAAATGGCTGGAGGAGGTTACAGGGATAGTGAGGGTTATAGGGGCTGGAGGAGTTTGCATTAATAGGGAGGGGTGTAGGGACTGGAGGAGGTTACTGAGACAGGGAGGGTTATAGTGGCTCGAGGAGGTTACAGAAATAGGGAGGGGTGTTGGGGCTGGAGAAAGTTACTGAGATAGGGAGGGGTGTAGGGACTGGAGGAGGTTACAGAGACAGGGAGGGTTATAGTGGCTCGAGGAGTTTACAGAGATAGGGAGGGGTGTTGGGGCTGGAGAAAGTTACAGAGGTAGGGAAGGGTGTAGCGGCTGGGGCAGGTTATAGAGATAGGGAGGGGTGTAGGGGGCTGGAGGAGGTTACAGAGATAGGGAGGGGTGTAGCGGCTGGAGGAGGTTACAGAGAAAGGGAGGGGTGTAGGGGGCTGGAGGAGTTTACAGAGATGGGGCAGGGGGTAGGTGCTGGAGGGTGTTACGGAGATAGGGAGGGGTGTAGGGGCTGGAGGAGGTTACAGAGAAAGGGAGGGGTGCAGGGGCTGGAGGAGGTTACGGAGATTGGGCAGGTGGTAGGGGCTGGAGGAGGTTACAGAGATAGGGAGGGTTGTAGGGGGCTGGAGGAGTTTACAGAGATAGGGAGGATTGTAGGGGGCTGGAGGAGGTTACAGAGATAGGGAGGATTGTAGGGGGCTGGAGGAGGTTACAGAGATAGGGAGGGTTGTAGATGCTGGAGGATGTTACGGAGATAGCGAGGGTTGTTCGGGGTGGTGGAGGTTACAGAGATAGGGAGGTTTGTAGTGGGCTGCAGGAGGTTCCAGAGATAGGGAGGGGGTAGGGGGCTGGAGGATGTTACCGAGATAGGGAGGGGTGTAGCGGCTGGAGCAGGTTACAGAGATATGGAGGGGTGTAGCGGCTGGAGCAGGTTACAGAGATAGGGAGGGGTGTAGGCGGCTGGAGGAGGTTACAGAGATAGGGAGGGGTGTAGCGGCTGGAGGAGGTTACAGAGATAGGGAGCGTTGTAGGGGGCTGGAGGAGGTTCCAGTTATGGAGAGGTGTGCTGGGGACTGGAGGAGGTTACTGAGATAGCAGGGTTGTAGGGGGCTGG
Source organism: Carcharodon carcharias (assembly GCF_017639515.1). Taxonomy (NCBI): domain Eukaryota; kingdom Metazoa; phylum Chordata; class Chondrichthyes; order Lamniformes; family Lamnidae; genus Carcharodon; species Carcharodon carcharias. Next base: position 2,679,273 of record NC_054493.1, on the reverse strand, counting down.
AGCGGTTAGCAGAGAAACGGAGGGGTGTAGTGTCTGGAGGAGGTTACAGAGATACGGAGGGGTGTCGAGGCTGAATGAGGTTTCAGAGATAGCGAGGGTTGTAGGGACTGGAGGAGGTTACCGAGATAGGGAGGGCGGTAGGGGCTGGAGGAGGTTACAAAGATAGGGAGGGGTGTAGGGGCTGGAGGAGGTAACAGAGATAGGGAGGGGTGTAGAGGCTGGAGGAGGTTACAGAGATAGGGAGGGGTGTAGGGGCTGGAGGAGGTAACAGAGATAGGGAGGGGTGTAGGGGCTGGAGGAGGTTGTAGAGATAGGTAAGGGTGTAGGGAACTGGAGGAGGTTACAGAGATAGGGAGGTTTGTAGGGGGCTGGAGGAGGTTACAGAGATAGGAAGGTGTGTAGGGGCTGGAGGAGGTTACAGAGATAGGGAGGCATGTAGGGGCTGGAGGAGGTTACAGAGATAGGCAGGGGGTAGGGGCTGGAGGAGATTACAGAGACAGGGAGGATTGTAGGGGGCTGGAGGAGGTTTCAGAGATAGGCAGGGGGTAGGGGCTGGAGGAGGTTACAGAGATATGGAGGGGTGTAGTGCCTGAAGAAGGTTTCAAAGATAGGGAGGATTGTAGGGGGCTGGAGGAGGTTACAGAGATAGGGAGGATTGTAGGGGGCTGGAGGAGGTTACAGAGATAGGGAGGGGTGTAGGGGATGGAGGAGGTTACAGTGATAGAGAGGGCTGTAGGGGCTGGAGGAGGTTACAGAGATAGGGAGAGATGTAGGGGACTGGAGGAGGTTACAGAGATAGGGAGGGGTGTAGGGGCTGGATGAGGTTACAGAGATAGGGAGGGGTGTAGGGGCTGGAGGAGGTTACAGAGATAGGGAGGGGTGTAGGGGCTGGAGGAGGTTACAGAGATAGGGAGGGGTGTAGGGGATGGAAGAGGTTACAGAGATAGGGTTGTATGGGCTGGAGGAGGTTACAGAGGTAGGAAGTGTTGTAGGGGCTGGAGGAGGTTACAGGGATAGGGATGGTTGTAGAGACTTCAGGAGGTTCCTGAGATAGGGAGGGTTGAATTGGCTGGAGGGTGTTACAGAGATTGGGAGTGTTGAAGTGGCTGGAGGAGGTTACAGGGATAGGGAGGGTTATAGGTTCTGGAGTAGGTTACAGAGATAGCGAGGGTTGTAGGGGTTTGGAGGAGGTTACAGAGTTAGGGAGGGTTATAGTGGCTCGAGGAGGTTACAGAGATAGGGATGTTTTTAGCGTGTTGGAAGAGATTACAAAGATGAGGTTGTAGGGGCTGGAGGAGGCTACAGAGATAGGGAGGGGTGTAGGGGCTGGAGGAGGTTACAGAGATAGGGTAGAGGGTAGGGGCTGGAGGAGGTTACAGAGATTGGGAGGGGTCTAGGGCCTGAAGGAGTTTACAGAAATAGGGAGGGGTCTAGGGCCTGAAGGAGGTTACAGAGATAGGGAGGTGTGTAGGGGCTGGAGGAGGTTACAGAGATATGGAGGGGTGTAGGGTCTAGAGGAGGTTACAGAGATAGGAGGGGTGTAGGGGCTGGAGGAGGTTACAGAGATAGGGAGGGGTGTTTGGGCTGGAGGAAGTTATAGAGAAAGGTAGGGGTCTATGGGGCTGGAGGAGGTTACAGAGAAAGGGTGGGATGTAGGGGGTTGGTGGAGGTTACAGAGATAGGGAGGTGTGTAGGGGACTGGAGGAGGTTACAGAGATAGGGAGGGGTGTAGGGGCTGGAGGAGGTTACAGAGAAATGGAGGGGTGCAGGGGCTGGAGGAGGTTACAGAGATTGGGCAGGGGGTAGGGGCTGGAGGTTACAGAGATAGGGAGGGGTGTAGGGGTCTGGAGGAGGTTACAGAGATCGCGAGGATTGTAGGGGGCTGGAGGAGGCTACAGAGATAGGGAGGGGAGTAGGTGCTGACGGATGTTACGGAGATAGGGAGGGTTGTTCGGGGTGGTGGAGGTTACAGAGATAGGGAGGTTTGTAGCGGGCTGGAGGAGGTTCCAGAGATAGGGAGGGGGTAGGGGGATGGAGGATGTTACAGAGATAGGGAGGGTTCTAGGGGGCTGGAGGATGTTACCGAGATAGGGAGGGGTGTAGCGGCTGGAGCAGGTTACAGAGATATGGAGGGGTGTAGCGGCTGGAGCAGGTTACAGAGATAGGGAGGGGTGTAGGCGGCTGGAGGAGGTTACAGAGATAGGGAGGGGTGTAGCGGCTGGAGGAGGTTACAGAGATAGGGAGCGTTGTAGGGGGCTGGAGGAGGTTCCAGTTATGGAGAGGTGTGCTGGGGACTGGAGGAGGTTACTGAGATAGCAGGGTTGTAGGGGGCTGGAGCGGTTAGCAGAGAAACGGAGGGGTGTAGTGTCTGGAGGAGGTTACAGAGATACGGAGGGGTGTCGAGGCTGAATGAGGTTTCAGAGATAGCGAGGGTTGTAGGGACTGGAGGAGGTTACCGAGATAGGGAGGGCGGTAGGGGCTGGAGGAGGTTACAAAGATAGGGAGGGCTGTAGGGGCTGGAGGAGGTAACAGAGATAGGGAGGGGTGTAGAGGCTGGAGGAGGTTACAGAGATAGGGAGGGGTGTAGGGGCTGGAGGAGGTAACAGAGATAGGGAGGGGTGTAGGGGCTGGAGGAGGTTGTAGAGATAGGTAAGGGTGTAGGGAACTGGAGGAGGTTACAGAGATAGGGAGGTTTGTAGGGGGCTGGAGGAGGTTACAGAGATAGGAAGGTGTGTAGGGGCTGGAGGAGGTTACAGAGATAGGGAGGCATGTAGGGGCTGGAGGAGGTTACAGAGATAGGCAGGGGGTAGGGGCTGGAGGAGATTACAGAGACAGGGAGGGGTGTAGGGGGCTGGAGGAGGTTACAGAGATAGGGAGGATTGTAGGGGGCTGGAGGAGGTTTCAGAGATAGGCAGGGGGTAGGGGCTGGAGGAGGTTACAGAGATATGGAGGGGTGTAGTGCCTGAAGAAGGTTTCAAAGATAGGGAGGATTGTAGGGGGCTGGAGGAGGTTACAGAGATAGGGAGGATTGTAGGGGGCTGGAGGAGGTTACAGAGATAGGGAGGGGTGTAGGGGATGGAGGAGGTTACAGTGATAGAGAGGGCTGTAGGGGCTGGAGGAGGTTACAGAGATAGGGAGAGATGTAGGGGACTGGAGGAGGTTACAGAGATAGGGAGGGGTGTAGGGGCTGGATGAGGTTACAGAGATAGGGAGGGGTGTAGGGGCTGGAGGAGGTTACAGAGATAGGGAGGGGTGTAGGGGCTGGAGGAGGTTACAGAGATAGGGAGGGGTGTAGGGGATGGAAGAGGTTACAGAGATAGGGTTGTATGGGCTGGAGGAGGTTACAGAGGTAGGAAGTGTTGTAGGGGCTGGAGGAGGTTACAGGGATAGGGATGGTTGTAGAGACTTCAGGAGGTTCCTGAGATAGGGAGGGTTGAATTGGCTGGAGGGTGTTACAGAGATTGGGAGTGTTGAAGTGGCTGGAGGAGGTTACAGGGATAGGGAGGGTTATAGGTTCTGGAGTAGGTTACAGAGATAGCGAGGGTTGTAGGGGTTTGGAGGAGGTTACAGAGTTAGGGAGGGTTATAGTGGCTCGAGGAGGTTACAGAGATAGGGATGTTTTTAGCGTGTTGGAAGAGATTACAAAGATGAGGTTGTAGGGGCTGGAGGAGGCTACAGAGATAGGGAGGGGTGTAGGGGCTGGAGGAGGTTACAGAGATAGGGTAGAGGGTAGGGGCTGGAGGAGGTTACAGAGATTGGGAGGGGTCTAGGGCCTGAAGGAGTTTACAGAAATAGGGAGGGGTCTAGGGCCTGAAGGAGGTTACAGAGATAGGGAGGTGTGTAGGGGCTGGAGGAGGTTACAGAGATATGGAGGGGTGTAGGGTCTAGAGGAGGTTACAGAGATAGGAGGGGTGTAGGGGCTGGAGGAGGTTACAGAGATAGGGAGGGGTGTTTGGGCTGGAGGAAGTTATAGAGAAAGGTAGGGGTCTATGGGGCTGGAGGAGGTTACAGAGAAAGGGTGGGATGTAGGGGGTTGGTGGAGGTTACAGAGATAGGGAGGTGTGTAGGGGACTGGAGGAGGTTACAGAGATAGGGAGGGGTGTAGGGGCTGGAGGAGGTTACAGAGAAATGGAGGGGTGCAGGGGCTGGAGGAGGTTACAGAGATTGGGCAGGGGGTAGGGGCTGGAGGAGGTTACAGAGATAGGGAGGGGTGTAGGGGTCTGGAGGAGGTTACAGAGATCGCGAGGATTGTAGGGGGCTGGAGGAGGCTACAGAGATAGGGAGGGGAGTAGGTGCTGACGGATGTTACGGAGATAGGGAGGGTTGTTCGGGGTGGTGGAGGTTACAGAGATAGGGAGGTTTGTAGCGGGCTGGAGGAGGTTCCAGAGATAGGGAGGGGGTAGGGGGATGGAGGATGTTACAGAGATAGGGAGGGTTCTAGGGGGCTGGAGGATGTTACCGAGATAGGGAAGGGTGTAGCGGCTGGAGCAGGTTACAGAGATAGGGAGGGGTGTAGGCGGCTGGAGGAGGTTACAGAGATAGGGAGGGGTGTAGCGGCTGGAGGAGGTTACAGAGATAGGGAGGGTTGTAGGTGCTGGAGGAGGTTACAGAGATACGGAGGATTGTAGGAGGCTGGAGGAGGTTACAGAGATACGGTTGTAGGGACTGGAGGAGGTTACAGAGATAGGGAGGGGTGTAGGAGCTGGAGGAGGTTACAGAGATAGGGAGGGGTGTAGTGCCTGAAGAAGGTTTCAAAGATAGGGAGGATTGTAGGGGGCTGGAGGAGTTTACAGAGATAGGGAGGATTGTAGGGGGCTGGAGGAGGTTACAGAGATAGGGAGGGGTGTAGGGGATGGAGGAGGTTACAGTGATAGAGAGGGCTGTAGGGGCTGGAGGAGGTTACAGAGATAGGGAGAGATGTAGGGGACTGGAGGAGGTTACAGAGATAGGGAGGGGTGTAGGGGCTGGAGGAGGTAACAGAGATAGGGAGGGGTGTAGGGGCTGGAGGAGGTTGTAGAGATAGGTAAGGGTGTAGGGAACTGGAGGAGGTTACAGAGATAGGGAGGTTTGTAGGGGGCTGGAGGAGGTTACAGAGATAGGAAGGTGTGTAGGGGCTGGAGGAGGTTACAGAGATAGGGAGGCATGTAGGGGCTGGAGGAGGTTACAGAGATAGGCAGGGGGTAGGGGCTGGAGGAGATTACAGAGACAGGGAGGGGTGTAGGGGGCTGGAGGAGGTTACAGAGATAGGGAGGATTGTAGGGGGCTGGAGGAGGTTTCAGAGATAGGCAGGGGGTAGGGGCTGGAGGAGGTTACAGAGATATGGAGGGGTGTAGTGCCTGAAGAAGGTTTCAAAGATAGGGAGGATTGTAGGGGGCTGGAGGAGGTTACAGAGATAGGGAGGATTGTAGGGGGCTGGAGGAGGTTACAGAGATAGGGAGGGGTGTAGGGGATGGAGGAGGTTACAGTGATAGAGAGGGCTGTAGGGGCTGGAGGAGGTTACAGAGATAGGGAGAGATGTAGGGGACTGGAGGAGGTTACAGAGATAGGGAGGGGTGTAGGGGCTGGATGAGGTTACAGAGATAGGGAGGGGTGTAGGGGCTGGAGGAGGTTACAGAGATAGGGAGGGGTGTAGGGGCTGGAGGAGGTTACAGAGATAGGGAGGGGTGTAGGGGATGGAAGAGGTTACAGAGATAGGGTTGTATGGGCTGGAGGAGGTTACAGAGGTAGGAAGGGTTGTAGGGGCTGGAGGAGGTTACAGGGATAGGGATGGTTGTTGAGACTGGAGGAGGTTCCTGAGATAGGGAGGGTTGAATTGGCTGGAGGGTGTTACAGAGATTGGGAGTGTTGAAGTGGCTGGAGGAGGTTACAGGGATAGGGAGGGTTATAGGTTCTGGAGGAGGTTACAGAGATAGCGAGGGTTGTAGGGGTTTGGAGGAGGTTACAGAGTTAGGGAGGGTTATAGTGGCTCGAGGAGGTTACAGAGATAGGGATGTTTTTAGCGTGTTGGAAGAGATTACAAAGATGAGGTTGTAGGGGCTGGAGGAGGCTACAGAGATAGGGAGGGGTGTAGGGGCTGGAGGAGGTTACAGAGATAGGGTAGAGGGTAGGGGCTGGAGGAGGTTACAGAGATTGGGAGGGGTCTAGGGCCTGAAGGAGTTTACAGAAATAGGGAGGGGTCTAGGGCCTGAAGGAGGTTACAGAGATAGGGAGGTGTGTAGGGGCTGGAGGAGGTTACAGAGATATGGAGGGGTGTAGGGTCTAGAGGAGGTTACAGAGATAGGGATGGGTGTAGGGGCTGGAGGAGGTTACAGAGATAGGGAGGGGTGTTTGGGCTGGAGGAAGTTATAGAGAAAGGTAGGGGTCTATGGGGCTGGAGGAGGTTACAGAGAAAGGGTGGGATGTAGGGGGTTGGTGGAGGTTACAGAGATAGGGAGGTGTGTAGGGGACTGGAGGAGGTTACAGAGATAGGGAGGGGTGTAGGGGCTGGAGGAGGTTACAGAGAAATGGAGGGGTGCAGGTGCTGGAGGAGGTTACAGAGATTGGGCAGGGGGTAGCGGCTGGAGGAGGTTACAGAGATAGGGAGGGGTGTAGGGGTCTGGAGGAGGTTACAGAGATCGCGAGGATTGTAGGGGGCTGGAGGAGGCTACAGAGATAGGGAGGGGAGTAGGTGCTGACGGATGTTACGGAGATAGGGAGGGTTGTTCGGGGTGGTGGAGGTTACAGAGATAGGGAGGTTTGTAGCGGGCTGGAGGAGGTTCCAGAGATAGGGAGGGGGTAGGGGGATGGAGGATGTTACAGAGATAGGGAGGGTTCTAGGGGGCTGGAGGATGTTACCGAGATAGGGAAGGGTGTAGCGGCTGGAGCAGGTTACAGAGATAGGGAGGGGTGTAGGCGGCTGGAGGAGGTTACAGAGATAGGGAGGGGTGTAGCGGCTGGAGGAGGTTACAGAGATAGGGAGGGTTGTAGGGGTTGGAGGAGGTTACAGAGATACGGAGGATTGTAGGAGGCTGGAGGAGGTTACAGAGATACGGTTGTAGGGACTGGAGGAGGTTACAGAGATAGGGAGGGGTGTAGGAGCTGGAGGAGGTTACAGAGATAGGGAGGGGTGTAGTGCCTGAAGAAGGTTTCAAAGATAGGGAGGATTGTAGGGGGCTGGAGGAGTTTACAGAGATAGGGAGGATTGTAGGGGGCTGGAGGAGGTTACAGAGATAGGGAGGGGTGTAGGGGATGGAGGAGGTTACAGTGATAGAGAGGGCTGTAGGGGCTGGAGGAGGTTACAGAGATAGGGAGAGATGTAGGGGACTGGAGGAGGTTACAGAGATAGGGAGGGGTGTAGGGGCTGGAGGATGTTACAGAGATAGCGAGGGTTGTAGGGGTTTGGAGGAGGTTACAGAGTTAGGGAGGGTTATAGTGGCTCGAGGAGGTTACAGAGATAGGGATGTTTGTAGCGTGTTGGAAGAGATTACAAAGATGAGGTTGTAGGGGCTGGAGGAGGCTACAGAGATAGGGAGGGGTGTAGGGGATGGAGGAGGTTACAGAGATAGGGTAGAGGGTAGGGGCTGGAGGAGGTTACAGAGATTGGGAGGGGTCTAGGGCTTGAAGGAGTTTACAGAAATAGGGAGGTGTCTAGGGCCTGAAGGAGGTTACAGAGATAGGGAGGTGTGTAGGGGCTGGAGGAGGTTACAGAGATAGGGAGGGGTGTAGAGTCTAGAGGAGGTTACAGAGATAGGGAGGGGTGTAGGGGCTGGAGGAGGTTACAGAGATATGGAGGGGTGTAGGGTCTAGAGGAGTTTACAGAGATAGGGAGGGGTGTAGGGGCTGGAGGAGGTTACAGAGATAGGGAGGGGTGTTTGGGCTGGAGGAAGTTATAGAGAAAGGTAGGGGTCTATGGGGCTGGAGGAGGTTACAGAGAAAGGGTGGGATGTAGGGGGTTGGTGGAGGTTACAGAGATAGGGAGGTGTGTAGGGGACTGGAGGAGGTTACAGAGATAGGGAGGGGTGTAGGGGCTGGAGGAGGTTACAGAGAAATGGAGGGGTGCAGGGGCTGGAGGAGGTTACAGAGATTGGGCAGGGCGTAGGGGCTGGAGGAGGTTACAGAGATAGGGAGGGGTGTAGGGGGCTGGAGGAGGTTACAGAGATAGCGAGGATTGTAGGGGGCTGGAGGAGGCTACAGAGATAGGGAGGGGAGTAGGTGCTGGAGGATGTTATGGAGATAGGGAGGGTTGTTCGGGGTGGTGGAGGTTACAGAGATAGGGAGGTTTGTAGCGGGCTGGAGGAGGTTCCAGAGATAGGGAGGGGTGTAGGGGCTGGAGGAGGTTACAGAGATAGGGAGGGGTGTAGGGGATGGAGGAGGTTACAGTGATAGAGAGGGCTTTAGGGGCTGGAGGAGGTTACAGAGATAGGGAGAGATGTAGGGGACTGGAGGAGGTTACAGAGATAGGGAGGGGTGTAGGGGCTGGATGAGGTTACAGAGATAGGGAGGGGTGTAGGGGCTGGAGGAGGTTACAGAGATTGGGAGGGGTGTAGGGGCTGGAGGAGGTTACAGAGATAGGGAGGGGTGTAGGGGATGGAAGAGGTTACAGAGATAGGGTTGTAGGGGCTGGAGGAGGTTACAGATGTAGGAAGGGTTGTAGGGGCTGGAGGAGGTTACAGGGATAGGGATGGTTGTAGAGACTGGAGGAGGTTCCTGAGATAGGGAGGGTTGAATTGGCTGGAGGGTGTTACAGAGATAGGGAGTGTTGAAGTGGCTGGAGGAGGTTACAGGGATAGGGAGGGTTATAGGTGCTGGAGGAGGTTACAGAGATAGCGAGGGTTGTAGGGGTTTGGAGGAGGTTACAGAGTTAGGGAGGGTTATAGTGGTTCGAGGAGGTTACAGAGATAGGGATGTTTGTAGCGTGTTGGAAGAGATTACAAAGATGAGGTTGTAGGGGCTGGAGGAGTCTACAGAGATGGGGAGGGGTGTAGGGGCTGGAGGAGGTTACAGAGATAGGGTAGAGGGTAGGGGCTGGAGGAGGTTACAGAGATAGGGAGGGGTCTAGGGCCTGAAGGAGTTTACAGAGATAGGGAGGGGTCTAGGGCCTGAAGGAGGTTACAGAGATAGGGAGGTGTGTAGTGTCTGGAGGAGGTTACAGAGATACGGAGGGGTGTCGAGGCTGAATGAGGTTTCAGAGATAGCGAGGGTTGTAGGGACTGGAGGAGGTTACCGAGATAGGGAGGGCGGTAGGGGCTGGAGGAGGTTACAAAGATAGGGAGGGGTGTAGGGGCTGGAGGAGGTAACAGAGATAGGGAGGGGTGTAGAGGCTGGAGGAGGTTACAGAGATAGGGAGGGGTGTAGGGGCTGGAGGAGGTAACAGAGATAGGGAGTTGTGTAGGGGCTGGAGGAGGTTGTAGAGATAGGTAAGGGTGTAGGGAACTGGAGGAGGTTACAGAGATAGGGAGGTTTGTAGGGGGCTGGAGGAGGTTACAGAGACAGGGAGGGGTGTAGGGGGCTGGAGGAGGTTACAGAGATAGGGAGGCATGTAGGGGCTGGAGGAGGTTTCAGAGATAGGCAGGGGGTAGGGGCTGGAGGAGGTTACAGAGATATGGAGGGGTGTAGTGCCTGAAGAAGGTTTCAAAGATAGGGAGGATTGTAGGGGGCTGGAGGAGGTTACAGAGATAGGGAGGATTGTAGGGGGCTGGAGGAGGTTACAGAGATAGGGAGGGGTGTAGGGGATGGAGGAGGTTACAGTGATAGAGAGGGCTGTAGGGGCTGGAGGAGGTTACAGAGATAGGGAGAGATGTAGGGGACTGGAGGAGGTTACAGAGATAGGGAGGGGTGTAGGGGCTGGATGAGGTTACAGAGATAGGGAGGGGTGTAGGGGCTGGAGGAGGTTACAGAGATAGGGAGGGGTGTAGGGGCTGGAGGAGGTTACAGAGATAGGGAGGGGTGTAGGGGATGGAAGAGGTTACAGAGATAGGGTTGTATGGGCTGGAGGAGGTTACAGAGGTAGGAAGTGTTGTAGGGGCTGGAGGAGGTTACAGGGATAGGGATGGTTGTAGAGACTTCAGGAGGTTCCTGAGATAGGGAGGGTTGAATTGGCTGGAGGGTGTTACAGAGATTGGGAGTGTTGAAGTGGCTGGAGGAGGTTACAGGGATAGGGAGGGTTATAGGTTCTGGAGTAGGTTACAGAGATAGCGAGGGTTGTAGGGGTTTGGAGGAGGTTACAGAGTTAGGGAGGGTTATAGTGGCTCGAGGAGGTTACAGAGATAGGGATGTTTTTAGCGTGTTGGAAGAGATTACAAAGATGAGGTTGTAGGGGCTGGAGGAGGCTACAGAGATAGGGAGGGGTGTAGGGGCTGGAGGAGGTTACAGAGATAGGGTAGAGGGTAGGGGCTGGAGGAGGTTACAGAGATTGGGAGGGGTCTAGGGCCTGAAGGAGTTTACAGAAATAGGGAGGGGTCTAGGGCCTGAAGGAGGTTACAGAGATAGGGAGGTGTGTAGGGGCTGGAGGAGGTTACAGAGATATGGAGGGGTGTAGGGTCTAGAGGAGGTTACAGAGATAGGAGGGGTGTAGGGGCTGGAGGAGGTTACAGAGATAGGGAGGGGTGTTTGGGCTGGAGGAAGTTATAGAGAAAGGTAGGGGTCTATGGGGCTGGAGGAGGTTACAGAGAAAGGGTGGGATGTAGGGGGTTGGTGGAGGTTACAGAGATAGGGAGGTGTGTAGGGGACTGGAGGAGGTTACAGAGATAGGGAGGGGTGTAGGGGTTGGAGGAGGTTACAGAGAAATGGAGGGGTGCAGGGGCTGGAGGAGGTTACAGAGATTGGGCAGGGGGTAGGGGCTGGAGGAGGTTACAGAGATAGGGAGGGGTGTAGGGGTCTGGAGGAGGTTACAGAGATCGCGAGGATTGTAGGGGGCTGGAGGAGGCTACAGAGATAGGGAGGGGAGTAGGTGCTGACGGATGTTACGGAGATAGGGAGGGTTGTTCGGGGTGGTGGAGGTTACAGAGATAGGGAGGTTTGTAGCGGGCTGGAGGAGGTTCCAGAGATAGGGAGGGGGTAGGGGGATGGAGGATGTTACAGAGATAGGGAGGGTTCTAGGGGGCTGGAGGATGTTACCGAGATAGGGAAGGGTGTAGCGGCTGGAGCAGGTTACAGAGATAGGGAGGGGTGTAGGCGGCTGGAGGAGGTTACAGAGATAGGGAGGGGTGTAGCGGCTGGAGGAGGTTACAGAGATAGGGAGGGTTGTAGGGGCTGGAGGAGGTTACAGAGATACGGAGATTGTAGGAGGCTGGAGGAGGTTACAGAGATACGGTTGTAGGGACTGGAGGAGGTTACAGAGATAGGGAGGGGTGTAGGAGCTGGAGGAGGTTACAGAGATAGGGAGGGGTGTAGTGCCTGAAGAAGGTTTCAAAGATAGGGAGGATTGTAGGGGGCTGGAGGAGTTTACAGAGATAGGGAGGATTGTAGGGGGCTGGAGGAGGTTACAGAGATAGGGAGGGGTGTAGGGGATGGAGGAGGTTACAGTGATAGAGAGGGCTGTAGGGGCTGGAGGAGGTTACAGAGATAGGGAGAGATGTAGGGGACTGGAGGAGGTTACAGAGATAGGGAGGGGTGTAGGGGCTGGAGGAGGTAACAGAGATAGGGAGGGGTGTAGGGGTTGGAGGAGGTTGTAGAGATAGGTAAGGGTGTAGGGAACTGGAGGAGGTTACAGAGATAGGGAGGTTTGTAGGGGGCTGGAGGAGGTTACAGAGATAGGAAGGTGTGTAGGGGCTGGAGGAGGTTACAGAGATAGGGAGGCATGTAGGGGCTGGAGGAGGTTACAGAGATAGGCAGGGGGTAGGGGCTGGAGGAGATTACAGAGACAGGGAGGGGTGTAGGGGGCTGGAGGAGGTTACAGAGATAGGGAGGATTGTAGGGGGCTGGAGGAGGTTTCAGAGATAGGCAGGGGGTAGGGGCTGGAGGAGGTTACAGAGATATGGAGGGGTGTAGTGCCTGAAGAAGGTTTCAAAGATAGGGAGGATTGTAGGGGGCTGGAGGAGGTTACAGAGATAGGGAGGATTGTAGGGGGCTGGAGGAGGTTACAGAGATAGGGAGGGGTGTAGGGGATGGAGGAGGTTACAGTGATAGAGAGGGCTGTAGGGGCTGGAGGAGGTTACAGAGATAGGGAGAGATGTAGGGGACTGGAGGAGGTTACAGAGATAGGGAGGGGTGTAGGGGCTGGATGAGGTTACAGAGATAGGGAGGGGTGTAGGGGCTGGAGGAGGTTACAGAGATAGGGAGGGGTGTAGGGGCTGGAGGAGGTTACAGAGATAGGGAGGGGTGTAGGGGATGGAAGAGGTTACAGAGATAGGGTTGTATGGGCTGGAGGAGGTTACAGAGGTAGGAAGGGTTGTAGGGGCTGGAGGAGGTTACAGGGATAGGGATGGTTGTTGAGACTGGAGGAGGTTCCTGAGATAGGGAGGGTTGAATTGGCTGGAGGGTGTTACAGAGATTGGGAGTGTTGAAGTGGCTGGAGGAGGTTACAGGGATAGGGAGGGTTATAGGTTCTGGAGGAGGTTACAGAGATAGCGAGGGTTGTAGGGGTTTGGAGGAGGTTACAGAGTTAGGGAGGGTTATAGTGGCTCGAGGAGGTTACAGAGATAGGGATGTTTTTAGCGTGTTGGAAGAGATTACAAAGATGAGGTTGTAGGGGCTGGAGGAGGCTACAGAGATAGGGAGGGGTGTAGGGGCTGGAGGAGGTTACAGAGATAGGGTAGAGGGTAGGGGCTGGAGGAGGTTACAGAGATTGGGAGGGGTCTAGGGCCTGAAGGAGTTTACAGAAATAGGGAGGGGTCTAGGGCCTGAAGGAGGTTACAGAGATAGGGAGGTGTGTAGGGGCTGGAGGAGGTTACAGAGATATGGAGGGGTGTAGGGTCTAGAGGAGGTTACAGAGATAGGGATGGGTGTAGGGGCTGGAGGAGGTTACAGAGATAGGGAGGGGTGTTTGGGCTGGAGGAAGTTATAGAGAAAGGTAGGGGTCTATGGGGCTGGAGGAGGTTACAGAGAAAGGGTGGGATGTAGGGGGTTGGTGGAGGTTACAGAGATAGGGAGGTGTGTAGGGGACTGGAGGAGGTTACAGAGATAGGGAGGGGTGTAGGGGCTGGAGGAGGTTACAGAGAAATGGAGGGGTGCAGGTGCTGGAGGAGGTTACAGAGATTGGGCAGGGGGTAGCGGCTGGAGGAGGTTACAGAGATAGGGAGGGGTGTAGGGGTCTGGAGGAGGTTACAGAGATCGCGAGGATTGTAGGGGGCTGGAGGAGGCTACAGAGATAGGGAGGGGAGTAGGTGCTGACGGATGTTACGGAGATAGGGAGGGTTGTTCGGGGTGGTGGAGGTTACAGAGATAGGGAGGTTTGTAGCGGGCTGGAGGAGGTTCCAGAGATAGGGAGGGGGTAGGGGGATGGAGGATGTTACAGAGATAGGGAGGGTTCTAGGGGGCTGGAGGATGTTACCGAGATAGGGAAGGGTGTAGCGGCTGGAGCAGGTTACAGAGATAGGGAGGGGTGTAGGCGGCTGGAGGAGGTTACAGAGATAGGGAGGGGTGTAGCGGCTGGAGGAGGTTACAGAGATAGGGAGGGTTGTAGGGGTTGGAGGAGGTTACAGAGATACGGAGGATTGTAGGAGGCTGGAGGAGGTTACAGAGATACGGTTGTAGGGACTGGAGGAGGTTACAGAGATAGGGAGGGGTGTAGGAGCTGGAGGAGGTTACAGAGATAGGGAGGGGTGTAGTGCCTGAAGAAGGTTTCAAAGATAGGGAGGATTGTAGGGGGCTGGAGGAGTTTACAGAGATAGGGAGGATTGTAGGGGGCTGGAGGAGGTTACAGAGATAGGGAGGGGTGTAGGGGATGGAGGAGGTTACAGTGATAGAGAGGGCTGTAGGGGCTGGAGGAGGTTACAGAGATAGGGAGAGATGTAGGGGACTGGAGGAGGTTACAGAGATAGGGAGGGGTGTAGGGGCTGGAGGAGGTTACAGAGATAGCGAGGGTTGTAGGGGTTTGGAGGAGGTTACAGAGTTAGGGAGGGTTATAGTGGTTCGAGGAGGTTACAGAGATAGGGATGTTTGTAGCGTGTTGGAAGAGATTACAAAGATGAGGTTGTAGGGGCTGGAGGAGTCTACAGAGATGGGGAGGGGTGTAGGGGCTGGAGGAGGTTACAGAGATAGGGTAGAGGGTAGGGGCTGGAGGAGGTTACAGAGATAGGGAGGGGGTCTAGGGCCTGAAGGAGTTTACAGAGATAGGGAGGGGTCTAGGGCCTGAAGGAGGTTACAGAGATAGGGAGGTGTGTAGTGTCTGGAGGAGGTTACAGAGATACGGAGGGGTGTCGAGGCTGAATGAGGTTTCAGAGATAGCGAGGGTTGTAGGGACTGGAGGAGGTTACCGAGATAGGGAGGGCGGTAGGGGCTGGAGGAGGTTACAAAGATAGGGAGGGGTGTAGGGGCTGGAGGAGGTAACAGAGATAGGGAGGGGTGTAGAGGCTGGAGGAGGTTACAGAGATAGGGAGGGGTGTAGGGGCTGGAGGAGGTAACAGAGATAGGGAGTTGTGTAGGGGCTGGAGGAGGTTGTAGAGATAGGTAAGGGTGTAGGGAACTGGAGGAGGTTACAGAGATAGGGAGGTTTGTAGGGGGCTGGAGGAGGTTACAGAGACAGGGAGGGGTGTAGGGGGCTGGAGGAGGTTACAGAGATAGGGAGGCATGTAGGGGCTGGAGGAGGTTTCAGAGATAGGCAGGGGGTAGGGGCTGGAGGAGGTTACAGAGATATGGAGGGGTGTAGTGCCTGAAGAAGGTTTCAAAGATAGGGAGGATTGTAGGGGGCTGGAGGAGGTTACAGAGATAGGGAGGATTGTAGGGGGCTGGAGGAGGTTACAGAGATAGGGAGGGGTGTAGGGGATGGAGGAGGTTACAGTGATAGAGAGGGCTGTAGGGGCTGGAGGAGGTTACAGAGATAGGGAGAGATGTAGGGGACTGGAGGAGGTTACAGAGATAGGGAGGGGTGTAGGGGCTGGATGAGGTTACAGAGATAGGGAGGGGTGTAGGGGCTGGAGGAGGTTACAGAGATAGGGAGGGGTGTAGGGGCTGGAGGAGGTTACAGAGATAGGGAGGGGTGTAGGGGATGGAAGAGGTTACAGAGATAGGGTTGTATGGGCTGGAGGAGGTTACAGAGGTAGGAAGTGTTGTAGGGGCTGGAGGAGGTTACAGGGATAGGGATGGTTGTAGAGACTTCAGGAGGTTCCTGAGATAGGGAGGGTTGAATTGGCTGGAGGGTGTTACAGAGATTGGGAGTGTTGAAGTGGCTGGAGGAGGTTACAGGGATAGGGAGGGTTATAGGTTCTGGAGTAGGTTACAGAGATAGCGAGGGTTGTAGGGGTTTGGAGGAGGTTACAGAGTTAGGGAGGGTTATAGTGGCTCGAGGAGGTTACAGAGATAGGGATGTTTTTAGCGTGTTGGAAGAGATTACAAAGATGAGGTTGTAGGGGCTGGAGGAGGCTACAGAGATAGGGAGGGGTGTAGGGGCTGGAGGAGGTTACAGAGATAGGGTAGAGGGTAGGGGCTGGAGGAGGTTACAGAGATTGGGAGGGGTCTAGGGCCTGAAGGAGTTTACAGAAATAGGGAGGGGTCTAGGGCCTGAAGGAGGTTACAGAGATAGGGAGGTGTGTAGGGGCTGGAGGAGGTTACAGAGATATGGAGGGGTGTAGGGTCTAGAGGAGGTTACAGAGATAGGAGGGGTGTAGGGGCTGGAGGAGGTTACAGAGATAGGGAGGGGTGTTTGGGCTGGAGGAAGTTATAGAGAAAGGTAGGGGTCTATGGGGCTGGAGGAGGTTACAGAGAAAGGGTGGGATGTAGGGGGTTGGTGGAGGTTACAGAGATAGGGAGGTGTGTAGGGGACTGGAGGAGGTTACAGAGATAGGGAGGGGTGTAGGGGTTGGAGGAGGTTACAGAGAAATGGAGGGGTGCAGGGGCTGGAGGAGGTTACAGAGATTGGGCAGGGGGTAGGGGCTGGAGGAGGTTACAGAGATAGGGAGGGGTGTAGGGGTCTGGAGGAGGTTACAGAGATCGCGAGGATTGTAGGGGGCTGGAGGAGGCTACAGAGATAGGGAGGGGAGTAGGTGCTGACGGATGTTACGGAGATAGGGAGGGTTGTTCGGGGTGGTGGAGGTTACAGAGATAGGGAGGTTTGTAGCGGGCTGGAGGAGGTTCCAGAGATAGGGAGGGGGTAGGGGGATGGAGGATGTTACAGAGATAGGGAGGGTTCTAGGGGGCTGGAGGATGTTACCGAGATAGGGAAGGGTGTAGCGGCTGGAGCAGGTTACAGAGATAGGGAGGGGTGTAGGCGGCTGGAGGAGGTTACAGAGATAGGGAGGGGTGTAGCGGCTGGAGGAGGTTACAGAGATAGGGAGGGTTGTAGGGGCTGGAGGAGGTTACAGAGATACGGAGGATTGTAGGAGGCTGGAGGAGGTTACAGAGATACGGTTGTAGGGACTGGAGGAGGTTACAGAGATAGGGAGGGGTGTAGGAGCTGGAGGAGGTTACAGAGATAGGGAGGGGTGTAGTGCCTGAAGAAGGTTTCAAAGATAGGGAGGATTGTAGGGGGCTGGAGGAGTTTACAGAGATAGGGAGGATTGTAGGGGGCTGGAGGAGGTTACAGAGATAGGGAGGGGTGTAGGGGATGGAGGAGGTTACAGTGATAGAGAGGGCTGTAGGGGCTGGAGGAGGTTACAGAGATAGGGAGAGATGTAGGGGACTGGAGGAGGTTACAGAGATAGGGAGGGGTGTAGGGGCTGGAGGAGGTAACAGAGATAGGGAGGGGTGTAGGGGTTGGAGGAGGTTGTAGAGATAGGTAAGGGTGTAGGGAACTGGAGGAGGTTACAGAGATAGGGAGGTTTGTAGGGGGCTGGAGGAGGTTACAGAGATAGGAAGGTGTGTAGGGGCTGGAGGAGGTTACAGAGATAGGGAGGCATGTAGGGGCTGGAGGAGGTTACAGAGATAGGCAGGGGGTAGGGGCTGGAGGAGATTACAGAGACAGGGAGGGGTGTAGGGGGCTGGAGGAGGTTACAGAGATAGGGAGGATTGTAGGGGGCTGGAGGAGGTTTCAGAGATAGGCAGGGGGTAGGGGCTGGAGGAGGTTACAGAGATATGGAGGGGTGTAGTGCCTGAAGAAGGTTTCAAAGATAGGGAGGATTGTAGGGGGCTGGAGGAGGTTACAGAGATAGGGAGGATTGTAGGGGGCTGGAGGAGGTTACAGAGATAGGGAGGGGTGTAGGGGATGGAGGAGGTTACAGTGATAGAGAGGGCTGTAGGGGCTGGAGGAGGTTACAGAGATAGGGAGAGATGTAGGGGACTGGAGGAGGTTACAGAGATAGGGAGGGGTGTAGGGGCTGGATGAGGTTACAGAGATAGGGAGGGGTGTAGGGGCTGGAGGAGGTTACAGAGATAGGGAGGGGTGTAGGGGCTGGAGGAGGTTACAGAGATAGGGAGGGGTGTAGGGGATGGAAGAGGTTACAGAGATAGGGTTGTATGGGCTGGAGGAGGTTACAGAGGTAGGAAGGGTTGTAGGGGCTGGAGGAGGTTACAGGGATAGGGATGGTTGTTGAGACTGGAGGAGGTTCCTGAGATAGGGAGGGTTGAATTGGCTGGAGGGTGTTACAGAGATTGGGAGTGTTGAAGTGGCTGGAGGAGGTTACAGGGATAGGGAGGGTTATAGGTTCTGGAGGAGGTTACAGAGATAGCGAGGGTTGTAGGGGTTTGGAGGAGGTTACAGAGTTAGGGAGGGTTATAGTGGCTCGAGGAGGTTACAGAGATAGGGATGTTTTTAGCGTGTTGGAAGAGATTACAAAGATGAGGTTGTAGGGGCTGGAGGAGGCTACAGAGATAGGGAGGGGTGTAGGGGCTGGAGGAGGTTACAGAGATAGGGTAGAGGGTAGGGGCTGGAGGAGGTTACAGAGATTGGGAGGGGTCTAGGGCCTGAAGGAGTTTACAGAAATAGGGAGGGGTCTAGGGCCTGAAGGAGGTTACAGAGATAGGGAGGTGTGTAGGGGCTGGAGGAGGTTACAGAGATATGGAGGGGTGTAGGGTCTAGAGGAGGTTACAGAGATAGGGATGGGTGTAGGGGCTGGAGGAGGTTACAGAGATAGGGAGGGGTGTTTGGGCTGGAGGAAGTTATAGAGAAAGGTAGGGGTCTATGGGGCTGGAGGAGGTTACAGAGAAAGGGTGGGATGTAGGGGGTTGGTGGAGGTTACAGAGATAGGGAGGTGTGTAGGGGACTGGAGGAGGTTACAGAGATAGGGAGGGGTGTAGGGGCTGGAGGAGGTTACAGAGAAATGGAGGGGTGCAGGTGCTGGAGGAGGTTACAGAGATTGGGCAGGGGGGTAGCGGCTGGAGGAGGTTACAGAGATAGGGAGGGGTGTAGGGGTCTGGAGGAGGTTACAGAGATCGCGAGGATTGTAGGGGGCTGGAGGAGGCTACAGAGATAGGGAGGGGAGTAGGTGCTGACGGATGTTACGGAGATAGGGAGGGTTGTTCGGGGTGGTGGAGGTTACAGAGATAGGGAGGTTTGTAGCGGGCTGGAGGAGGTTCCAGAGATAGGGAGGGGGTAGGGGGATGGAGGATGTTACAGAGATAGGGAGGGTTCTAGGGGGCTGGAGGATGTTACCGAGATAGGGAAGGGTGTAGCGGCTGGAGCAGGTTACAGAGATAGGGAGGGGTGTAGGCGGCTGGAGGAGGTTACAGAGATAGGGAGGGGTGTAGCGGCTGGAGGAGGTTACAGAGATAGGGAGGGTTGTAGGGGTTGGAGGAGGTTACAGAGATACGGAGGATTGTAGGAGGCTGGAGGAGGTTACAGAGATACGGTTGTAGGGACTGGAGGAGGTTACAGAGATAGGGAGGGGTGTAGGAGCTGGAGGAGGTTACAGAGATAGGGAGGGGTGTAGTGCCTGAAGAAGGTTTCAAAGATAGGGAGGATTGTAGGGGGCTGGAGGAGTTTACAGAGATAGGGAGGATTGTAGGGGGCTGGAGGAGGTTACAGAGATAGGGAGGGGTGTAGGGGATGGAGGAGGTTACAGTGATAGAGAGGGCTGTAGGGGCTGGAGGAGGTTACAGAGATAGGGAGAGATGTAGGGGACTGGAGGAGGTTACAGAGATAGGGAGGGGTGTAGGGGCTGGAGGAGGTTACAGAGATAGCGAGGGTTGTAGGGGTTTGGAGGAGGTTACAGAGTTAGGGAGGGTTATAGTGGCTCGAGGAGGTTACAGAGATAGGGATGTTTGTAGCGTGTTGGAAGAGATTACAAAGATGAGGTTGTAGGGGCTGGAGGAGGCTACAGAGATAGGGAGGGGTGTAGGGGATGGAGGAGGTTACAGAGATAGGGTAGAGGGTAGGGGCTGGAGGAGGTTACAGAGATTGGGAGGGGTCTAGGGCTTGAAGGAGTTTACAGAAATAGGGAGGTGTCTAGGGCCTGAAGGAGGTTACAGAGATAGGGAGGTGTGTAGGGGCTGGAGGAGGTTACAGAGATAGGGAGGGGTGTAGAGTCTAGAGGAGGTTACAGAGATAGGGAGGGGTGTAGGGGCTGGAGGAGGTTACAGAGATAGGGAGGGGTGTTTGGGCTGGAGGAAGTTATAGAGAAAGGTAGGGGTCTATGGGGCTGGAGGAGGTTACAGAGAAAGGGTGGGATGTAGGGGGTTGGTGGAGGTTACAGAGATAGGGAGGTGTGTAGGGGACTGGAGGAGGTTACAGAGATAGGGAGGGGTGTAGGGGCTGGAGGAGGTTACAGAGAAATGGAGGGGTGCAGGGGCTGGAGGAGGTTACAGAGATTGGGCATGGCGTAGGGGCTGGAGGAGGTTACAGAGATAGGGAGGGGTGTAGGGGGCTGGAGGAGGTTACAGAGATAGCGAGGATTGTAGGGGGCTGGAGGAGGCTACAGAGATAGGGAGGGGAGTAGGTGCTGGAGGATGTTATGGAGATAGGGAGGGTTGTTCGGGGTGGTGGAGGTTACAGAGATAGGGAGGTTTGTAGCGGGCTGGAGGAGGTTCCAGAGATAGGGAGGGGTGTAGGGGCTGGAGGAGGTTACAGAGATAGGGAGGGGTGTAGGGGATGGAGGAGGTTACAGTGATAGAGAGGGCTTTAGGGGCTGGAGGAGGTTACAGAGATAGGGAGAGATGTAGGGGACTGGAGGAGGTTACAGAGATAGGGAGGGGTGTAGGGGCTGGATGAGGTTACAGAGATAGGGAGGGGTGTAGGGGCTGGAGGAGGTTACATAGATTGGGAGGGGTGTAGGGGCTGGAGGAGGTTACAGAGATAGGGAGGGGTGTAGGGGATGGAAGAGGTTACAGAGATAGGGTTGTAGGGGCTGGAGGAGGTTACAGATGTAGGAAGGGTTGTAGGGGCTGGAGGAGGTTACAGGGATAGGGATGGTTGTAGAGACTGGAGGAGGTTCCTGAGATAGGGAGGGTTGAATTGGCTGGAGGGTGTTACAGAGATAGGGAGTGTTGAAGTGGCTGGAGGAGGTTACAGGGATAGGGAGGGTTATAGGTGCTGGAGGAGGTTACAGAGATAGCGAGGGTTGTAGGGGTTTGGAGGAGGTTACAGAGTTAGGGAGGGTTATAGTGGTTCGAGGAGGTTACAGAGATAGGGATGTTTGTAGCGTGTTGGAAGAGATTACAAAGATGAGGTTGTAGGGGCTGGAGGAGGCTACAGAGATGGGGAGGGGTGTAGGGGCTGGAGGAGGTTACAGAGATAGGGTAGAGGGTAGGGGCTGGAGGAGGTTACAGAGATAGGGAGGGGTCTAGGGCCTGAAGGAGTTTACAGAGATAGGGAGGGGTCTAGGGCCTGAAGGAGGTTACAGAGATAGGGAGGTGTGTAGGGGCTGGAGGAGGTTACAGAGATAGGGAGGGGTGTAGGGTCTAGAGGAGGTTACAGAGATAGGGAGGGGTGTAGGGGCTGGAGCAGGTTACAGAGATATGGAGGGCTGTAGAGGCTGGAGGAGGTTATGGAGATAAGGACCGGTGTAGCTGCTGGAGGAGGTTACAGAGAATGGGAAGGGTGTAGGGTGCTGGAGGAGGTTTGAAAGATAGGGAGCATTGTTGGGGGCTGGAGGAGGTTACAGAGATAGGGATGGTTGTAAGGCCTGAAGAAGGTTACAGAGAAAGGGAGGGGTTTAGGGGCTGGAGGAAGTTATAGAGTTAGGGAGGGCTGGAGGGTGTTACAGAGATAGGGATGGTTATGGGCACTGGAGGAGGTTATAAAGCTAGGGATGGGTGTAGGGGGCTAGAGGAGGTTACAGAGATAGGGAGGGTTGTAGAGGCTGGAGGAAGTTATAGAGATAGGGAGGGGTGTATGGGCGGGAGCAGGATACAGAGATAGGAAGGGGTGTAGGGGCTGGAGGAGGATGCAGAGTTAGGGAGGGGTTTAGGGTGCTAGAGGAGGTTACAGAAATATGGAGGGGTGTTGGGGTTGGAGGAGTTTTAAGAGATAGCGAGGGTTGTAGGGACTGGAGGAGATTACAGAGATAGGGAGGGTTGTAGGGGGCTGGAGGAAATTACAGAGATAGGGAGGGGTGTAGGGTGCTGGAGGAGGTTACGGAGATAGGGATGGGTGTAGGGGCTGGAGGAGGTTACAGAGATAGGGAGGGTTGTAGGGGCTGGAGGAGGTTACAGATATAGGGAGGGTTGTAGGGGATGGAGGAAGTTATAGAGAAAGGGAGGGGTGTAGGGGCTGGAGGAGGTTACAGAGAAAGGGAGGGATGTAGGGGCTGGAGGAAGGTTACAGAGATAGGGAGGGGTGTAGGGGCTGGAGGTGGTTACAGAGATAGGGAGGGGTGTAGGGGATGGAGGAGGTTTCAGAGATAGGGAGTCATGTAGGGGCTGGAGGTGGTTACAGAGATAGTGAGGGGCGTTGGGGCTGCCATGTTCTAGTTCCTGTTCCCCCAACCCATTTGCTCGGGGGGGGATGTGGCGTGAGGAAGCTGCCTTATGGTGACCTGAGGATGGCTGAAGGAAGAGCCATGACATCAAAGTTTCTTTTTAATCATGCGCTCACCGGGACAGATTCGCAAGGATACTAAATCTCAAACGGAACAACAATTTACACCGCACGAGAAGAGAGCGACGATTGTTCGGCAGGGTGGAGGACTCTCGAGTGGTCGAGACACCTGCCGCGGAGAATGCGACAAAGAACAGTTAACTGCCAAGCTTTTGTCCAGACGCCTTGCAGGCTGGGCCCGACTTGCCAGACAATCCGCATTCTCTTCCCAGGCGGTATAAATTGTTGCTTCCTTTCCAATTGATAGTCTTGTCGTGTCTGTCCTGATGTGGCGTGGGGGTGGGGGCGGATACGAAACTTCGACAGCATTGTCTTTTCCTTGTAGAGCCGGCCACACTCGGGTCCCGTACTGCCCTCCTCCCCCTCCCTCCGTCCCTCCCTCCCTCACTCCTTCTTCTTCTGTTTTGTGTTTTCCAGGATGTTGCAGGTGGAGGATTTCCAGACGGGCAGCTCGAGCCAGACCTCGTGCCGGGAGCTGGGGGGCGACTACCCGCGGGCGGACGGAGGCGACCCGGGCGCCGACAAGCTGTACATCTGCTCGGGCTGCGGCCTGGCGTTCAGCCAGTCCCTGGAGCAGCTGAGCCACAACTGCGAGCGGGCGGCGGTGGCTGCGGCGGCGGCGGTGGCCACCACCGCGGCGGCCGAGGGGGCGTACCGCTTCCTGTACCCGCCGCCGGCGGCCGGGGCCCCGTCGCCCCGGCACATCGCGGTGGGCTTCGGCGCTGACAAGCCCTTCGTGTGCGCCGGCTGCGGCTTGGCCTTCGGCCAGGTGGCCGAGCGGGAGGGCCACAGCTGCGGCCGGGCCCTGGGCCGGCCCTGCCACTTCCTCTACCCGCCGGCGGCGGCGGCGTCGGTTCCGCCGCCGCCGGCCGGGCCGCGCCACCACGGGTCGCCCAACGGCGCCGGCGCCGGCGGCACCGGCAAGCTGTACCCCTGCCTGGCCTGCGGGCGCATCTTCGGCCGCTCCTCCAACCTGGCCCGGCACCGGCGCAGCCACACGGGGGCCCAGCCCTACCAGTGCGGGGACTGCGGCAAGCGCTT
The DNA here is from genome assembly GCF_017639515.1 of Carcharodon carcharias. NCBI lineage: Eukaryota > Metazoa > Chordata > Chondrichthyes > Lamniformes > Lamnidae > Carcharodon > Carcharodon carcharias. The sequence continues at coordinate 2,656,190 of NC_054493.1, read as the reverse complement.
CAACTACCCGTCGGAGCTGGAGACTCACCAGCGGGTCCACACCGGCGAGCGGCCCTTCACCTGCTCCGTCTGCGGCAAGGGCTTCACCCAGTCCTCCAACCTGCTGACCCACCAGCGGGTCCACACCGGCGAGCGGCCCTTCACCTGCTCGCTGTGCGGCAAAGGCTTCACCTGCTCCTCCAAGCTGCTGACCCACCACCGCGTCCACACCGACGAGCGCCCCTTTGCCTGCCCCGAGTGCCGCAAGGGCTTCAAGAGCTCCAAGGAGCTGATGATGCACCAACGCATCCACACCGGCGAGCGCCCCTTCCGCTGCAGCCACTGCGACAAGCGCTTCACCCGCTCGGCTGACATGCTGACCCACCAGCGGGTCCACACCGACCGGCGCCCCTTTGCCTGCCCGGCCTGCGCCAAGCGCTTCAAGAGCTCCAAGGAGCTGATGCAGCACGAGCGGGTCCACACCGACGAGCGCCCCTTCCTGTGCGGGCACTGCCCCAAGCGCTTCATGTACTCCTCCAACCTGCTGAGGCACCAGCGCATCCACGTCGAGCGGGGCGAGACCCCGTACCCGCACCATCATCGCCACCACCGCCGCCACCACCACCCCCACCCCCACCCCCCTCCGCCCCCTCCCCAACCCCAGCCCTGCATCGAGGCGCTCGTACATCCCAACTGCTGAGACGCCCGGGGGGTGGGGTGTGGTTTGGGCTGGTGGGGGGGTGGGGGGGGGGTTGGAGAGAGAGAGAGAGAGAGAGAGAAAGAGACAAGGCGTTGGGTCGTTAGAGAGAGAGAGAGAAGGAAGGAGAGAGAGAGATAGAGGTTGGAGAGAGAGAGAGACAGGGCGTTGGTTTGTGAGAGAGAGAGAGAATGAAGGAGAGAGAGTGAGATAGAGATTGGAGAGAGAGAGAGAGAGAGAGTCAGGGCGTTGGGTCGTTACAGAGAGAGAGCATGATGGAGAGAGAGATAGAGGTTGGAGAGAGAGTGAGTCAGGGCGTTGGGTCGTGAGAGAGAATGAAGGAGAGAGAGAGATGGTGTTGGGTCGTTACAGAGAGAGAGCTTGACGGAGAGAGAGATAGAGGTTGGAGAGAGAGAGAGTCAGGGCGTTGGGTCGTTACAGAGAATGAAGGAGAGACAGAGAGAGAGATAGAGGTTGGAGAGAGAGAGAAAGAGACAGGGCGTTGGGTCGTTAGAGAGAGAGAGAGAGAGAAAGGAGAGAGAGATAGAGGTTGGAGAGAGAGAGAGAGAGACAGGGCGTTGGTTTGTGAGAGAGAGAGAGAATGAAGGAGAGAGAGTGAGATAGAGGTTGGAGAGAGAGAGAGAGAGAGAGAGAGTCAGGGTGTTGGGTCGTTACAGAGAGAGAGAATGAAGGAGAGAGAGATAGAGGTTGGAGAGAAAGAGAGAGAGAGAGATGGTGTTGGGTCGTTACAGAGAGAGAGCATGATGGAGAGAGAGATAGAGGTTGGAGAGAGAGAGAGTCAGGGCGTTGGGTCGTTACAGAGAATGAAGGAGAGACAGAGAGAGAGATAGAGGTTGGAGAGAGAGAGAAAGAGACAGGGTGTTGGGTCATTAGAGAGAGAGAGAGAAAGGAGAGAGAGATAGAGGTTGGAGAGAGAGAGAGAGACAGGGCGTTGGTTTGTGAGAGAGAGAGAGAATGAAGGAGAGAGAGTGAGATAGAGGTTGGAGAGAGAGAGAGAGAGAGTCAGGGTGTTGGGTGGTTACAGAGAGAGAGAATGAAGGAGAGAGAGATAGAGGTTGGAGAGAGAGAGAGATGGTGTTGGGTCGTTACAGAGAGAGAGCATGATGGAGAGAGATATAGAGGTTGGAGAGAGAGAGAGTCAGGGCGTTGGGTCGTGAGAGAGAATGAAGGAGAGAGAGAGAGATAGAGGTTGGAGAGAGAGAGATGGTGTTGGGTCGTTACAGAGAGAGAGCATGAAGGAGAGAGAGATAGAGGTTGGAGAGAGAGAGTCAGGGCGTTGGGTCGTTACAGAGAATGAAGGAGAGACAGAGAGAGAGATAGAGGTTGGAGAGAGAGAGAGAGAGAGACAGGGCGTTGGGTCGTTACAGAGAGAGAGAATGAAGGAGAGACAGAGAGAGAGATAGAGGTTGGAGAGAGAGAGAGACAGGGCGTTGGGTCGTGAGAGAGAGAGAGAGAGATAGAGGTTGGAGAGAGAGACAGGGCATTGGGGCATGAGAGGGAATGAAGGAGAGAGAGAGATAGAGGTTGGAGAGAGAGTGAGTCAGGGTGTTGGGTCATGAGAGAGAATGAAGGAGAGAGAGATAGAGGTTGGAGAGAGAGAGTCAGGGTGTTGAGTTGTGAAAGAGAATGAAGGAGAGAGAGAGACAGAGGTTGGAGAGAGTCAGGGCGTTGGGTCATGAGAGAATGAAGGAGAGAGAGAGATAGAGGTTGGAGAGAGAGAAAGAGAGTCAGGGTGTTGGGTTGTGAGAGAGAGAGAATGAAGGAGAGAGAGAGGTTGGAGAGAGAGAGTCAGGGCATTGGGTCATGAGAGAGAATGAAGGAGAGAGAAAGAGGGAGATAGAGGTTGGAGAGAGAGGGAGAGTCAGGGCGTTGGGTCATGAGAGAGAATGAAGGAGAGAGAGAGATAGAGGTTGGAGAGAGAGAGAGAGAGACAGGGTGTTGGGCTATGAGAGAGAGAGAATGAAGGGAAGGAGAAGAGTTGGAGTAGGGTAGAGAGGGAGACCAAGGCAGAAGGAAAGAGAATAGGGGGAGAGAGATAGGGAGACAAAGGGTGCGGGGAGAGAGAGAGAGAGACGGAAGCGGGGAGAGAGAGAGACACAGAAGCGGGGTGAAAGAGAGAGAGAGAGAGAGAGAGACACACAGAAGCGGGGAGAGAGAGAGAGACACACACAGAAGTGGGGAGAGAGAGAGACAGACAAGCGGAGTGAGAGAGAGAGATAGAAGTGGGGGGAGAGAGAGACAGACAGAAGCGGGGGGAGAGAGAGAGAGAGAGACAGAAGCGGGGGGAGAGAGAGAGAGACAGAAGCGGGGGGAGAGAGAGACAGAAGTGGAGGGAGTGAGAGAGAGACAGAAGTGGAGGGAGTGAGAGAGAGACAGAAGTGGAGGGAGTGAGAGAGAGACAGAAGTGGAGGGAGTGAGAGAGAGACAGAAGTGGAGGGAGTGAGAGAGAGACAGAAGTGGAGGGAGTGAGAGAGACAGAAGTGGAGGGAGTGAGAGAGAGACAGAAGTGGAGGGAGTGAGAGAGAGACAGAAGTGGAGGGAGTGAGAGAGAGACAGAAGCGGGGGGAGAGAGGGAGAGAGACGGAAGCGGGGTAGAGAGAGAGAGACAGAAGCGGGGGGAGAGAGAGAGAGAGACAGAAGTGATGTGGGGGGGGGGGGAGAGAGAGAGAATGTGAAGGAAATGATGGAGGGAGGGGGTTAGAGGGAGAGAGAGAGAGAGACTGAGGGGGGGAAGGTAGAAACGGGGAGGGAAGGGTAGAGAGAGAGAGAGAGAGAGAGAGAGAGGGAGAATGAGGAAAAGGGAAAGGTGGGTGGTGAGGGGGGGGGTGGAGGGAGAAGGAGAGCGAGTCGGACCGAGAGGGACTGACCACTCGCCTGCCCGCTGCGTGGGGAGGGGCCCTGGACGTCCAGCGGATCGGCGATGGGGAGACGCCCGCTCCGCGTCCGGCCTCGCCTCGCCTTGCCCCACGCCTCCGCGTTCTCCTCCTGGGAGGGAGCAGGAGGCCAGAAAGAAGATGTTGTTTTGAGAAGAGAGAAACAGACGGACTATGGCCCGAGTCAACTCCCGGGGGGGGGGGGAGAGACAGAGACGGAGGGAGTCTGTCCGCTTTCCTAGTTTCCCTTCAAGGGGCTGCTCTTTAATTTGTTCCCCCACCTTCGTCAATTTCGTCGAATCGGTTTCAACTCGAAGGAGTCGACACGGGGTTTGGTGGGGGTGGGGGGGGGGGTTGGGAAGTGGGTGGGGGGGGGTGGGTGGGTGGGGTGGGGGTTAATTTTTTCGTTAAATTATCCACTGGTAGGATGAGGGCGTCGCTGGTCAGGTCAGCACTTAGCACGCCCTCCACCCCCCCCACCTACCTCCCCTCCCCCACTCTCCCCCCTTCCCCTACCCCCTCCCCTCCCCCTCCACCCCCTTCTCATTGCTTCGTTCGTTTGGAGGGGGTTCTTGTGTGGAGAGTCGGCCGCACGCGTTGTGGGGGGGGGGGGGGGGGGGGGGGAGAAAGGGGGTCTAAGCCGTCGAAAGCGATTCGACGAAATTGACAGAGGTCGAGGAGCAAATTAAAGAGCAGCCCCTTAAAGGGAAACTGCGAAAGTGGACAGTCTCGGTCTCTCTCTTTCTCTGTGTGTGTCTCTCTCTGTGTCAGACGACAGGAGCCGCTGGAAGACTGTCCGGAAGCCAAGATTTACTCTCTCGCCCGGCCATCGATCGCATCGTCGTTTTTTTTTTAATGATGAATTGGGAGCTCACCCTGCACAGATTGGCTGCCTGCGGTCTCCTGAAGGACAATACAAGATGCGGGTGAAGTTATTCCGTTTGGGACTACTTTGGGGGAGGAGGGACCTTCCCCCCCAACCCCCCCCCCCCCCCCCCCCCGCCCACCAGCCGCACGGTGGTCGGTGGTCGGGGGAGGCCAGGGGTGCTTTCGAAAACGCCGGTCCTCCTCTGCTCTTCTCCGTGTCTTGACTTTTAATGTACAGTGTCCCACGATTGTATCTGATCACGTTTTTATTTCCACATTAAAACTGCCGATCGATCTGATTCCACCAACCCCGACTGTTGTCGTCATCGTGGTCCTGTCCTGGCCGCGCCGCACTTACTGCTCCTCGAGACCATCGGTCAACGCCTGGGATTTCCGCTGCTCACCCCCTGACTCCCCCACCCCCCCCCCCCAAAGCCTGTCCACCATCTACAAGGCACAAGTCAGGAGTGGGATGGGACACTCCCCACTTTGCCTGGATGAGTTGCAGCTCCCACGACACTCGAGAAGCTCGACACCGTCCAGGACAAAGCAGCCTCCCCCCCCCCACTCGATCGGCACCCCCATCCACAAACCTTCACTCCCTCCACCCACCGACATACAGTAGCAGCAGCGTGTGTACCATCTACAAGATGCACTGCAGCAACTCACCAAGGCTCCTTCGACAGCGCCGCCCAAACCCAAGACCTCTACCATCTAGAAGGACAAGGGCAGCAGACACATGGGGAACACCCACCACCTGGAAGTTCCCCCTCCGAACCCCTCACCATCCCGACTTGGAAATATATCGGCCGTTCCTTCACTGTCGCTGGGTCAAAATCCTGGAACTCCCTCCCTAACAGCGCCGTGGGTGTACCTACACCACACAGGGGACAAAATCCTGGAACTCCCTCCCTAACAGCGCTGTGGGTGTACCTACACCACAGAGGGGACAAAATCCTGGAACTCCCTCCCTAACAGCGCCGTGGGTGTACCTACACCACAGAGGGGACAAAATCCTGGAACACCCTACCTAACAGCACCGTGGGTGTACCTACACCACAGGGAACAAAATCCTGGAACTCCCTCCCTAACAGCGCCGTGGGTGTACCTACACCACAGAGGGGACAAAATCCTGGAACTCCCTCCCTAACAGCGCCGTGGGTGTACCTACACCACAGAGGGGACAAAATCCTGGAACACCCTACCTAACAGCACCGTGGGTGTACCTACACCACAGGGGACAAAATCCTGGAACTCCCTCCCTAACAGCGCCGTGGGTGTACCTACACCACACAGGGGACAAAATCCTGGAACTCCCTCCCTAACTGCGCTGTGGGTGTACCTACACCACAGGGGACAAAATCCTGGAACTCCCTCCCTAACAGCGCTGTGGGTGTACCTACACCACAGGGGACAAAATCCTGGAACTCCCTCCCTAACAGCGCTGTGGGTGTACCTAGACCACAGGGGACAAAATCCTGGAACTCCCTCCCTAACAGCGCTGTGGGTGTACCTACACCACATGGACAAAATCCTGGAACTCCCTCCCTAACAGCGCCGTGGGTGTACCTAGACCACAGGGGACAAAATCCTGGAACTCCCTCCCCAACAGTCCCGGCCAAATCCCACAAACTGGTGGTGGAGAGTGGGGTGGGGGGCGGTGTGGGTGGGTGGAAGAATTCCAAGATGGAACCAGGTGGGTGAATTATTCCGGTCCAGGGGATTTTTAAATTTAATTTAAAAAAAAACCCACAAAGGGCACCATTGGCTGTGGGGGGGGGGTGCGGGGGGAGGAATGGTGCTGAGGAGGTGGCAGGCGCTATGGAAATGCAGGGGGTTTGCTCCATGGTGTGGAGCAAGGGGGAGGGGCGAATTGATCTGAGCATGCGCAGTGGTCCGCCAAGGGCCATTTCTCTTCTCCCCCCCCCCCCCCCCCCACCCCGTCCTCCCTTTGCCCTCCGAGCGTGCGTTGCGCGCCAATTGGTTGGAGAGCTCGTGGAATGGGTGGGTGGGTGGGAGGGAGGGAGGGTGTTTGGTGTTCACGGCGGTGCCTCTTGCCCTCCCTCCCTCCCCCTGATTGGCAGGGACCCATGTCAATTAGAGGCGTGCGTGTTGCAGGTCCGGCGACCCCATCCTGATTGGCTGGAACCCATGTCAATCAGATGGTCGGGTGCCCGAGGGGGTGGATGGGATGTGGGTCACGTGATCAATTATCTATGAAGGACGGTTTAGTCACGTGACTACCTCCTCCACCTCCTCCTCCTGCACCACCATCGCCGCCGCCATTTTCAGGTTGAGACGCCGGCCGGGGAAGTGCGGGGATGGGATGACGTGATATGTTGGGGGGGGGGGGGGGGGAGGGTGTCGGTCGTAGTATTTTACATTTATTCTGTTGCCTCTATTCATCTCTCTTTCCTCCTCCCGAGCCCGGTCGATGCCCCTGCCGCTGTAAATGTGAGTGGCGCCGGCCGCTGGCAAACGGTCAAGGAAACCTTTGCTACCCAGACAGCGCCGCGCGCGGTGGGTGGGAGAGAGGGCTGGGAGGTGGCGCGCGCGGTTACCCAGCAACTGCGGGAAGGCGCAGGCGCGGTGGAGACGACGGGGGTGGGGGGGGGGGGGGGGGCGTGGGGGGCCGTCTAGGCGCAGGCGCGGCGGCGGTGGAGTCAGCGCAGGCGCAGTGGCAAGGGATGGGGCGAATGAATGGGACCAGTAGTTTAGTGACATGAGTTTTGGAGGGTGTGGGTTGGGACCTGGAATTTAATTGTTTGACCAGACTGGTTAAAAACCCTCATCTCAGCTTAAAAAAAAACATATTTATCTCTCTAACTATGGCTCAGACGTGCAATAACTCACAGGATTGGCCGAGCCGGGCATCGCAGACCAGCCACAGCACAGAAAGATCCCACTCAGCCCATCGTGTCTGCCCCGTCTCTCTCCGAGTGAGCAAGTCCGGCCGCTTCCTGCCCACCAACCCCCCCCCCCAACCACCAACCCCGCTCCTTAACCAGGACACTCGGATCCCTCCGCACCGCGCAGCCCCTCTCCGTTCAAATAACATCCCCGCTTTGTCTACCCTCCCCCTGCACCAAAGCGGACGAGTTCGCCATTCCCACACGTTTAATCCTCCGCCTGCCAATTTTTTTTTGCCCGCTCACTTAACCTGCCTCTCTCTCTCTCTCTCTCTCTCTCTCTCTCTCCCTTTGCAGAGCCTCTGCCTTTCTCTTTTACAACTCACCTTACCGGCACCACCAGCAGTACATTCGGTACCTTCGCCCAAGTCATCGATACAGATCGTTACCCCCACCCCCAACCCCCAACTACACCACGCGCCCAAGCTCAGCACATCTACAGGTTCCCCTTTATCCGCTCTTTGCTTGTTACGAAAGCTGAGCCGGTGGGTGGGGGTGGTGGGGGTGGAGGCGGAGTTGTGGGAGGACAGGACGGTCCGATCCTTCCCCCTGAACCTTTCTCCGACCTCTCTCCGCAGGGGCCAGGCTGCTGAGAGGGGAGGATCGAACGAGACGGGAAAAGCTCCTGGGAAGTCGAGACCCGGCGAGGGAGCCCCCATCCCCCGCCCAGGGCCTTCGGGAGCCGGGGGTGGGGGGGGGGGGCGTGGGGGGGTGGGGTTGGGAGAGGGGTGTGCCGGTGGCACAGACAGGCCACACACCTGCCCCACCTGCGGGAGGGGGCTTTGCCCAGGCCTACACCGTGCGAGCCCACCAGCTCGTCCACAGCGAGGAGAGGCCCTTCCCCTGCCCGGACTGCGGCAAAGGGTTCACCAAGCAGCGCCACCTGCTGCGGCACCGGCGCGTTCGCTCCGGCAAGCGGCCCTTCGCCTGCCCCGCGTGCGGCAAGGCGTCGGCCCAGTCCTCCCACCTGCGCACCCACCGGCGGGTCCACGCCGACGAGGCACCACCCTGACTGATACAGCGTTCACCCCCCCATCGTCGCCGCGGCGATCTTCGGCAAAACTGGGGGCCAGCGGGACTCGGCGTTGGGGGGGGGGAGGGGTGGGGGGGGTGGTCGATCATCTCAGCTCCAGGACATCATCGCAGGTGTTCCTCAGGGTTAGTGTCCTCGGCCCAACCATCTTCAGCTGCTCCGTCAATGACATTCCTCCCACCTTAAGGTCAGTAGTGGGGAGTGTTCGCTGATGGTTGCACAATGTTCAGCACCATTCGCTCCTCAGATACTGAAGCAGCCCCGTGTCCGAATGCGGCGAGACCCTGGACAAGCCTCGGGTTGACAAGTAACATTCGCACCCACACAAGTGCCAGGCAATGACCATCTCCAACAAGAGAGAATCCAACCATCGCCCCCCCTTGACACTCGATGGGCATCACCATCGCTGAATCTTCCCCACTATCAACATCCTGGGGGTTACCATTGACCAGAAACTTAACTGGACCAGCCACTTTTTTAATATATTCGTTCATGGGACACAAGCGTCATTGGCTAAGCCAGCAGTTATTGACCACCCCTAACTACCCTTGAACTGAGTAGCTTGCTAGGCCATTTCAGAGGGCATTTAAAGATTCAACCACATCGCTGTGGGTCTGGAGTCACATGTAGGCCAGACCAGGTAAGGACAGCAGATTTCCTTCCCTAAAGGGCATGAGTGAACCAGATGGGTTTTTTTACAACAATCGACAATGCTTCTATGCTCCCCATTAGGCTTTTAATTCCAGATTTTTATTGAATTCAAATTCCACCATCTGTCATTGCGAGATTCGAATCCAGGTCCCCAGGGAATCACCCTGGGTCTCTGGGTTACTACCATCACCTCCTCTTGTGTGGCTACACACACAGGTCAGAGGCTGGGAATCCTGCGGAGAGTGACTCACCTCCTGACTCCCCCTCAAAGCCTGTCCACCATCTACAAGGCACAAGTCAGGAGTGGGATGGGACACTCCCCACTTTGCCTGGATGAGTTGCAGCTCCCACGACACTCGAGAAGCTCGACACCGTCCAGGACAAAGCAGCCCCCCACTCGATCGGCACCCCATCCACAAACATTCACTCCCTCCACCCACCGACGCACAGTAGCAGCAGTGTGTGTACCATCTACCAGATGCACTGCGGCAACTCGCCAAGGCTCCTTCGACAGCACCTTCCAAACCCACGACCTCTACCATCTAGAAGGACACGGGCAGCAGACACATGGGGAACACCCACCACCTGGAAGTTCCCCCTCCGAGCCCCTCGCCATGCCGACTTGGAAATATATCCTTCACTGTTGCTGGGTCAAAATCCTGGAACTCCCTCCCTAACAGCGCTGTGGGTGTACCTACACCACACAGGGGACAAAATACTGGAACTCCCTCCCTAACAGCACTGTGGGTGTACCTACACCACACAGGGGACAAAATCCTGGAACTCCCTCCCCAACAGCGCTGTGGGTGTACCTACACCACAGGGACAAAATCCTGGAACTTCCTAACAGCACCGTGGGTGTACCTACATGACATGGACAAAATCCTGGAACTCCCTCTCTAACAGCGCTGTGGATGTACCTACACCACAGGGACAAAATCCTGGAACTCCCTCCCTAACAGCGCTGTGGGTGTACCTACACCACAGGGACAAAATCCTGGAACTCCCTACCTTACAGCGCTGTGGGTGTAACTACACCACAGGGGACAAAATCCTGGAACTCCCTCCCTAACAGTGCTGTGGGTGTACCTACACAACAGGGACAAAATCCTGGAACTCCCTCCCTAACAGCGCTGTGGGTGTACCTACATCACAGGGGACAAAATCCTGGAACTCCCTCCCTAACAGCACTGTGGGTGTACCTACACCACAGGGACAAAATCCTGGAACTCCCTCCCTAACAGCGCCGTGGGTGTACCTACACCACACAGGGGACAAAATCCTGGAACTCCCTCCCTAACAGTGCTGTGGGTGTACCTAAACCACACAGGGGACAAAATCCTGGAACTCCCTCCCTAAAAGCGCTGTAGGTGTACCTACACCACAGGGACAAAATCCTGGAACTCCCTCCCTAACAACACTGTGGGTGTACCTACACCACAGGGACAAAATCCTGGAACTCCCTCCCTAACAGCACTGTGGGTGTACCTACACCACAGGGGAAAAAATCCTGGAACTCCCTCCCTAACAGTGCTGTGGGTGTACCTACACCACAGGGACAAAATCCTGGAACTCCCTCCCTAACAACACTGTGGGTGTACCTACACCACAGGGACAAAATCCTGGAACTCCCTCCCTAACAGCACTGTGGGTGTACCTACACCACAGGGGAAAAAATCCTGGAACTCCCTCCCTAACAGTGCTGTGGGTGTACCTACACCACACAGGGGACAAAATCCTGGAACTCCCTCCCTAACAGCGCCGTGAGTGTACCTACACCACACTGGGGACAAAATCCTGGAACTCCCTCCCTAACAGCGCTGTGGGTGTACCTACACCACAGGGACAAAATCCTGGAATTCCCTCCCTAACAGCACTGTGGGTGTACCTACACCACAGGGACAAAATCCTGGAACTCCCTCCCTAACACCGCTGTGGGTGTACCTACACCACAGGGACAAAATCCTGGAACTCCCTCCCTAACAGCGCTGTGGGTGTACCTACACCACAGGGACAAAATCCTGGAACTCCCTCCCTAACAGCGCTGTGGGTGTACCTACACCACAGGGACAAAATCCTGGAATTCCCTCCCTAACAGCACTGTGGGTGTACCTACACCACAGGGACAAAATCCTGGAACTCCCTCCGTAACAGCACTGTGGGTGTATCTACACCACACTGGGGACTGCAGCGGTTCAAGAAGGCAGCTCACCCCACCCCGATCTTCTCAAGGGGGCGATCAGGGGATGGGGCAATAAATACTGGGCCCGGCCAGCGATGCCCGCACCCCATGAAACCCCACCAGAAGAAATAGACCCTCCCCACCAACCCTACCAAATCCTGTACTCACCCCATGCAAATTGGCCTCACTGTGTAACCCGGAGCTGGCTATTGCAGCTCTCGTTCGAGGGCGAGCAGATCCTTCCTGGGCTCTGGTGAATAGCTTGCTGCCTGCAACATTCGGAGATTTGTCTTCTTTGTGATGGTTTTGTGGTTAGCCACACGCAGGCCTGAACCCCTGTCCGTGTCAGCAGTTGCCAATGTTTCCCACGACTGGGCTTGTACGTGCCAAATAAATGGGTGATGTGTGAAATGCCGTCTCTGTGGAGTCCCTGATGTCTGTGAAGATCTAGGCAGGGCTGCAGGAATGGTTTACCACTGACCGATGTGTCCTGTCTTCTGTGTCTGCTCCTCGTCCCAGCGATCTCTGTAACCTCCTCCAGCCCCCTACACCCCTCCCTATCTCTGTAACCACCTCTATCCCCTACACCACTCCCTATCTCTGTAACCTCCTCCAGCCCCCCTACACCACTCCCTATCTCTGTAACCTCCTCCAGCCCCCCTACACCCTTCCCTATCTCTGTAACCTCCTCCAGCCCCTACACCCCTCCCTATCTCTGTAAACTCCTCCAGCCCCGACACCCCTCCCTATCTCTGTAACCTCCTCCAGCCCCTACACCCCTCCCTATCTCTGTAACCACCTCCAGCCCCTACACCCCTCCCTATCTCTGTAACCACCTCCAGCCCCCCACAACCCTCCCTATCTCTGTAACCTCCTCCAGCCCCTACACCCCTCCCTATCTCTGTAACCTCCTCCAGCCCCCTAGAACCCTCCCTATCTCTGTAACCTCCTCCAGCCCCGTATGACCCTCCGAGATCTCTGTGCTCCTCTGATTCCGGCCTCTCAATCATCCCCCGATTCCCATCTCTCTACCATTGGTCCCCTGCCTTCAGCTGCCTGGGGGGTGGATTCTAAGCTCTGGATTCCCTCCCTAAACTTCTGGCGCAAAAATAAAACAGGAAAGGTGGCTCAGCCATGGCTTACAAAAGAAATTGGGGATAGTATTAGATCCAAAGAAGAGACATATAAAATTGCCAGACAAAACAGCAAGCCTTAAGGATTGGGAGCAGTTTAGAATTCAGCAAAAATGGGCAAAAAGATTGATCAAGAAGGGGAAAATGGAGTATGAGAGTAAACTTGCAGGGAACATAAAAACTGACTGTAAAAGCTTCTATAAATATGTGAAGAGGAAAAGATTAGCGTAGACAAATGTAGGTCCCTTACAGTCAGAAAAGGGGGGAAATTATAATGGGGAACAAGGAAATGGCAGAAGAATTGAACACATAGTTCGGTTCTGTCTTCACAAAAGAGGACACAAATATTTTCCCAGAAATGTTAGGGAACCAAGCGTCTGGTGAGAGGGAGGAATCGAAGCAAATCTGTATTATTGTTTTAAAATGGCGCTAGAGAAATTAATGGGGTTAAAGGCTGATAAATCCCCAGGGCCTGATAATCTACACCCCAGGAAGTGGGGTGCTAAAGGAAGTGGCCCTGGAAATATAGGATGCCTTGGTGGTCATCTCCCAAAATTCTCTAGACTCTGGAGCTCTTCCTACAGATTGGAAGGTGGTAAATGTAACCCCGCTATTTAAAAAAGGGAGAGAAAAAAGCAGAGAATTACAGACCAGTTTGCCTAACATCAGTAGTGGTAGGAAAATGGTAGAGTCTATTATAAAAGACGTGGTAACAGAACAGTTGTAAAGCATTAACAGGATTAGACAAAGTCAGCATGGGTTTATGAAAGGGAAATCATGCTTAACTAATCTACTGGAGTTTTTTTGAGGATGTAACGAGTAGATTAGATAAGGGAGAACCGGTGGATGTGGTGTATTTGGATTTCAAGAAGGCTTTTGATAAGGTTCCACATAAGAGGCTTGTGGGAAAAATTAAAGCACATGGGATCGGGTGTCATGTGGTGGCGTGGATTGAGAATTGGTAGACAGACCGGGAACAGGGAGTGGGAATAAATGGGTCTTTTTCCAAAGTGGCAGGCAGTGACTAGTGGTGTACCGCAGGGATCAGGGCTTGGGGCCCCAGCTATTCATGTTGTACGTATAAATGACCTGGATGAGGAAACCAAATGCAATATTTCCAAGTTTGCTGACGATGCAAAACTGGGTGGCATTGTGAAGAAAATGCAAGGAGGCTTCAGAGTGATTTAGACAAGTTGTGTGGGGGCAAACACATTGGAGATGCAGTACAATGTGGATAAATGTGAAGTTATACACTTTGATGCAAAAAACAGAAAGACTATTATTTAAATGGTGATCTATTGGGGAATGTGGATGTACAAAGGGATCTGGGTGTCCTTGTACACCAGTCACTGGACGTAAACAGGCAGGCGCAGCAAGCAGCGAGAAAGGCAAATGATATGTTGGCCTTCATTGCTAGAGGATTTGAGTTCAGAAGTCAGGATGTCTTACTTGCAGCTGTACAGGGCCTTGGTGAGACCACACCTGGAGTATTGTGTGCAATTTTGGTCTCCCTACCTAAGAAAGGATAGACTTGCCATAGAGGGGGTGCAGCGAAGGTTCACTAGGCTGATACCGGGGATAGCAGGACTGTCCTGTGAGGAGGGATTGGTTCGACTGAGCTCTGTGTTCACCAGAGTTTAGAAGAATGAGAGGGGGTCTGATTGAAACATGTGAAATTCTAACAGGGTTAGACAGAGTGGATGCAGGGAGCATGTTTCCCCTGGATGGGGAGTCTAGAACCAGGGGCCACAGTCTCAGGATACGGGGGAGACCATTTAGGACTGAGATGAGGAGACATGTCTTCACTCAGAGGGTGGTCAACGTGTGGAATCCTCTACAACAGAGGGCTGTGGAGGCCGGGTCACTGAGTATATTCCAGAAAGAAATTGATCATTTTTTGGGATATTAGGGGCATCGAGGGGTATAGAGAGAAAGCAGGAGTATGGCGCTGAGGTAGAGGGATCAGCCTTGATTCAATGGAATGGTGGAGCAGGCTCCAAGGGCCAAATGGCCTACTCCTGCTCCTGCTCCTGCTCCTAGCTTCTACGTACTTTTACCTATCTCGGGGAAGGAAATCGGCCATCCTTTCCCAGTGTGAGCCCGGACCCACAGCAAGGTGGCTGACTCTGGAACGGCCCTATGAAGTGGCCAAGGCACCTCACCACCGCCTCCTTGTGGTCAGCCAGGGATGGTCAACGTCCACCGACTTCGCCAGCGATGGCCCACATCCCGCGAACGAATGTAAAGGCGCCGCCTAGATGCATGGTGTGGTTGCTTGTTTCGTTCGGCTATGTTGGCAAGTGAATGATGCGGTGATTTCTTGAGCCTGGGACGCTCTCGCCCGGTTGTTGTGGTGGGTGGATGGTAGGCACCAAGATACCCAAATCCCAGAGGGAAACTTGAAGCAGCTGCCACAACTGTTTGCAATTTGTATTTATTTCGAGATGGGGGTTTTGAACTGAGTAAAAAAGCCAACGAGTCTCATAGGTTTCTTAAATCAAACCTTCATTAAAAGTATTTTTTAAATGATTTTGAGTACGTACATAGGTTTACAAATTACTATGATAACTTCTAGCTCCCCAGATTAATCTAATTCCCAGTTACACCTCTGTTAAAAGGCAACAGTAAAAACACAGATATTTCTAAAAGACCCAGGCAAAGTAACACGATACCCAGAACAGTCGAATTCAAAGTGAGTTTTCTTAACTTCCGTTTCTTTAGACAGCAGCTTGAGGCTCAGATGCTGGAGGCTTTTCACGCTTGTTAGATCTTAAAATGCCCTCCCTTGCACACAGCCTTCTCTCCTTTGTGCATATTTTCCTCTTTGAATGCAAATTCCCATTGTTTCACTTTGCCTTTGGACTTTACCTCTCTAATAATAAAAATCTATCAAAGTACCAATTTTACCAGTCATCTTTGGGAAAAGTAAACACACTGTTTCTTCACTTCTCCTAGCTTGGTGAAACATTTCACCCTCTCTTTTGAATTCAAGCTAGCCTGGTTTGTTTAAAAAATGCAAATGTTCCCTTTACGCCTCACATTCTGCAACTTCACCCATGTTTACCTACTTAACGTTTGAAACCTAGTTCACCTTCTGATACATCAAAGCCTTCAGAGCAGCTGCCTTTAATTCAATTAAGTCCCACAGGCACAGACAGAGACACAGACCCCACTATTACCCTGCGATAAATTCCAATAACATTATGAAAATTATTATATCCTCCTGACACCCGGGTATACTGTGCGTCTCGACCCTTGATGCCATCACCCCTTGCACACATCCTTCTCCATCTCCAGCCTCCCCCTTCCTCTGCAAGGATTTTGACTGTGATGCCCCCGCCATTTCTCATCTGCTTAACCGACACCCAGTGAACAGAAATTTCCTCCAATTAAACATCGGGAAGACCAAAGCCATCGTTTTCGGACCCTGCTCCAAACTCCGTCCCCGGGATACGTAGGAACGTAGGAACAGGAGTGGGCCATTCAGCCCATCGAGCCCGCTCCACCATTCAGTACGATCGTGGCTGCTCACCCACTTTGATACCTTCCCCCACACATTATCCCCATAATCCTTTATGTCACTGGGTATTTAAAAATCTGTCAATCTCTGCTTTAAACACACTCAATGACTAAGTTTCCACACCCCTCTGGGGTAGAGAATTCCAAAGATTCACAACCCTCGAGAGTAAATAAAATTTCTCCTCATCTCGGTCCTAAATGGCTCCCCCACCTTATTTTGAAACCGTGTCCCCTGGTTCTAGGCTCCCCAGCCAAGGGCGAACGTCTCACCTGCACCTACCCTGTCTGCCTCTTTACGTATCCCGTAGCTTTCAGTGCGACCACCTCTCGTTCTTCAAAACTCTGGGGAGGACAGGGGCCCAGTTTCCCCCCCCAAACACCCTCCGCAGGACAGTCCCGCCCGCCATCCCAGGGAACAAGTCCGGTGAACCTTCCCAGCGCTCGCTCTGTGGCAAAAATATCCTTCCTGAGGTGAGGGGACCAAAACTGCACACAGTTGCTCCAGGTGCGGTCCAACCAAGGGTTAGAGACGATTAAAGTAAGACTTCGCGACTCTTGTACTCAAACCCTCTTGTGACTCCATTCCACTCCCTGGAGACAGTCCGAGGCTGACAGAGTCCGCTGGTAACTTTAGCGTTACATCGGATGCCAAGGTGAGCTCCTGATCGCACATCCACGCCCGTCACCAAGGCTGCCTACCTCCATCTCTGGAATACAGCCTGACGTGGAGCCCAGGGCGAGACCATTTGGCCCATCATTTCGGTGGCTGACCCGCCAAATTCACATCGTTTCCCCCCCACCCCCCCCCTCCACCCGGCTCCTGCCTCCTAGCCTCGTGGGGCTACAGCACTTCCGAGAACACAGCCAAGTGCTTTTCCAGCCGCAGCCTGATTCTTAATCCTGCTGCGACCCCTGACTTTTTCTTGCCGAGCACCTTGAGCCTGTGTCCTCCGCTCGCCAACCCTTAATGCCTCTGGAAGCAGTCGCTTCCAATTTACTTGGTGGAATTTCTCCTTGACTTCGGACACCGCTGCCCAGTCTCCTCTCAGCTCTCTCTGACCTGGAGAAGCCTCCTCGGAGAAGAGAAGGTTCGGGAGGAGATTTGATCGGGGTGTTCAATAAACCGCGAAGGGGAGTGGGCGGGTGGATGGTCTGGGAGCAGAGTTGACTGGGAGAAACCGTTCCCGTTGGCAGGAGGTTGGAAAACCCGGCGAGACGCGTGGGCTTAAGGCGGTCGGTAAAAGGAGCGAGGGTCACACACGAGGAGAAACCTTTTTCTCCCGCCTGGAAGGGGTCAGGAGTCTGGAAGGCGCTGCCTGAGAGTGAGTGTGGGGGAGCCAGGTTCAATCAAAGCTTTCAAGAGGGAATCGGATTATTATCCAAAAAGGAAGAATATACGGAGTTCTGGGAAGAGGGCAGGTTGGGGGGCGGGGGGTGGGAAGTGGGACTAGGTGAATGGCTCCTTCTGAGAGCCAGCACAGTATAGATGGGCTGAATGGCCTCCTTCCGTGCTGTAAGCACTCTGTGATTCTGAAGATTTTAATTTTACATTGCATCGTATGCGAGACCGCTTCCTGTTAGCGAACCAATCCTCCATCCACGTTCCTGTGTTACCCCCGACACCATGAGCTCTTATTTTGCGCAGCAAACTTCGATGTGGCGCCTTGTCAAATGCCTTTGGGAAGTCCAAATACACCACATCCACAGGTTCCCCTTCATCCACCTCGCGCTCATAGCTTCCTCACAGAGATATGATAAATGAGTCAAACATGATTCCCTTCTCGCAAAACCATGTTGAGTCTCTCCCTGATTGTAGCACGGTTTCAGAAATTACCTCGTTAATCCCGGACTCCAGCGTTTTCCCTACCATAGATGTTAGGCTGACCCGTCCTTTCTGTCTGCCTCCTTCTTTGAACAGAGGGGTCACATTCGCTACTTTCCAATTCCGCTCGGCTCCTCCCAGAACCTGGGGAGTTTTGGAAGTTCACATGCGACACAGCTTCCTACTCCCGGCAGCTACGTAAGCGAAAGAGCATGGGAGCTTCTTCCATCCGCTATCCCTAGCACCGGACTACAAGGTGCATGCAACAGTGCATCTTGCGACACTCAGGGACTCCCTGAGTGAACTGCAAAGCACCACTGCCACCCATCAACTGTGTCTCGACTCCTCACAATTTTGTACACCCCGGTTGAATCGGTAAGAGACACGCGAGGAGGCAGGTGACTGCGCCGGGGTGAGACAGGGAGTGCGTGAGTAGCGAATTAGGTTCGTGTGGTAAGCTCTGGTAAATCGTTTTCAGGTTTTAACTACAAATTAAGAATCAAAACCTGGCTTGGTGCTAACCTTCAAGCGAGTTAACTCAGCTTGCTAAACAGAGAACCGCTTGGAGTGGCAGTTATCTGTCAGTCGTCTGAAACCAGTTGGTTCAAGTGGTGTTAATTACTGTAACAGGAAGCTAAACCAGCTAAGAGTCATTAGAGGGTCTATAAAAGAGACAGGCTTTCCAAACTGCATGATCAATAAATGGCACGCGAGGAGATGCAATAAGGCTGGAGTGAGATGGAGACTGAGTGAGTGACGAATTAGGTTCACGTGAGAATTCGTTGCAAGGGGGAAAGAGGTGCGGTATACATTGGAATTATTCTAAGTTAATTAAGTGTGTAATTAAATTAACTAAGTAACGTAAGTAACAATGTCAGGGCAGATGTTACATTGCAGCTGTGGAACGTGGGGGCTTTTGGAAGCCAAGGTGATCCATGACTAACATCTGCAGAACGTGTAAGCAGTGAGAGGAGTTCTGGATCAGGATTATCTACCTGGAAGTGAACTGCAGACACCACGCAACATAAGGGAGGGGGATAAAAACCTGGACGCTTTGTTCCAGGGGATGGTCACACTTCTTAGAATGTGGTCCACCGTTTTGGTCAGCGGTGAGGGACAGGAGGATGTGGCTGTGAGCGAGGAAGGTAAAGGGACTGAGCAGATAGTAGCGGAGGAGCCACAGGCTCTGCAATTGTCAAACAGGTTCGAGGACCTCACAACTTGTGTGGACGAAAGCAAAATCTGCAAGGTGGATGAGCAGGCTGGCCATGGCACCATGGTACAGGAAGCTATTCAACCAGGGGAGGCAAACACAAATGTAGTGGTAGTAGGGGACAATATAGCGAGAGGGATCGACGCTGTTCCCTGTAGCAAAAAGCAAGAAGGCTGTGTTGCCTGCCTGGTGCCAGGGTTCACGGCATCTGGTCAGATGAATGAGTGGCTCAAAGACTGGTGTGGGGGAAGTGGGTTCCAGTTTGTGGGGCACTGGCACCAATACTGGGGAAAGTGAGGGCTGTACCATTGGGATCGACTATGCCTGAACTGTAATGTATAATGTGACAGGGTTAATTAATGACCTCAGAGTGAAGGCACTCCTAGGTAACAGTGACCACAATACGATTGAATTTTACATCCAGTTTGAGAGGGAGAAGAGTGGGTCTAAGACTAGTGTCTTAAACTTAATTGAGGGCAACTATGTGGGCATGAAAGCTGAGCTTGCTGAAGTGAACTAGGCTAGGGGGTAGATCAATAGAGTGGCAGACATTTAAAGGGATATTTCAGAATACTCAGAATAAGTATATTCCTACTGTAAAGAAAAATTCTAAGGGGAGGACCCACCATCTGTGGTTAACTAGAGATGTTAAGGAAAGCATCAAATTTAAGGAAGACATATAACTGTGCAAAGATGAGTGGCAGGACAAGTGATTGGACAGAATATAAAGAACGGCAGAGAATGACTAAAAGGTTATTCAGGAGAAAGAAATTAAGGAAAAGATTAAGTAAAGTGAGTGTTGGTCCTCTAGAGAGTGAGACTGGGGAGTTAATAGTAGATAATAAGGAAATGGCGGATGAAATGAAAAAATATTTTGCTTCTGTGTTCATAATAGAGCATGTAAAAAACATTCCAGTAATAGCTGTAAATCAGGAGGTGGAAGGGAGAGGGGAACTTGGCGAAATTACAATCACTAGGGAATCAGTATTGAGCAAACTGATGGAGCTGCGAGTTAACAAGTCTCTGGGTCCTGATGCACTTCATCCTAGGGTCTTAAAAGAGGTGGTTAATGAGGTAGTAGATGCGCTAATTAATTAATTTTCCAAAATTCCCTAGATTCTGGAACGTTTCCATCAGACTGGGAAGTAGCAATTCAAGAGGGGAGGGAGGCAGAAAACAGGAGACGATAGGCCAGTTAGCTTGACATCTGTTCTGGCGAAGGTGTTAGAATGGATGGTTAAGGAGGTTATAGCTGGGCAGGTAGAGAATCTCGAGGTAATCAGGAAGAGTCAGTGTGGTTTTGTGAAAGGGAAATCATGTTTGACCAATTTATTGGGAGTTTTTTGAAGGAGTAACATGTGATGTTGGATAAAGGGGAACCTGTAGATGTGCTGTACTTGGATTTCCAGAAGGCATTTGATAAGGTGCCACATCAAAGGTTACTGTGGAAAAATAAAAGCTCATGGTGTAGGGGGTAACGTATGGATAGAAGATCGGCTGGCTGACAGGAAACAGAGAGTAGGTATAAATGGGTCTTTTTCTGACTGGCAGGATGTGACGAGTGGAGTCCCACAGGCCTCTGTGCTGGGGATTTAAGGTAAGGGGCAGAAGGTTTAGGAGGGGATGTGAGGAAGAATTTTTTCACCCAGAGGATGGCGGGAATCTGGAACTCGCTGCCTGAAAGGGTGGTAGAGGCAGAAACCCTCATAACATTGAAGTGGTAAAAACCAAAAATAAAAAAATACCTGGTAAAACTCAGCAGGTCTGGCAGCATCGGTGGAGAAGAAAAGAGTTGACGTTTCGAGTCCTCATGACCCTTCAACAGAACTGAGTAAAAATAGGAGAGGGGTGAAATATAAGCTGGTTTAAGGGGGGAGGGGTGGGTGGTGGTTGTTGGGACAAGCAAGCAGTGATAGGAGCAGATAACCAAAACCTGTCACAGACAAAAGAACAAAGAGGTGTTGAAGGTGGTGATATTATCTAAAAGAATGTGCTAATTAAGGGTAGAAAGCAGGACAAGCAAGGTACAGATAGCTCTAGTGGGGGTGGGGTGAACTAAGACTGAAAGAGCATAAAAGGTATAGATTTAAAAATAATGGAAATAGGTGGGAAAAGAAAAATCTATAAATTATTGGAAAAAACAAAAAGGAGGGGGAAAATCGGAAAGGGCGTGGGGATGGAGGAGACAGCTCGAGATCTAAAATTGTTGAACTCAATATTCAGTCCGGAAGGCTGTAAAGTGCCTAGTGGGAAGATGAGGTGCTGTTCCTCCAGTTTGCGTTGAGCTTCACTGGCACAATGCAGCAGGCCAAGGACAGACATGTGGGCAAGAGAGCAGGGTGGAGGGTTAAAATGGCAAGCGACAGGGAGGTCTGGGTCATTCTTGCGGACAGACCGAAGGTGTTCTGCAAAGCGGGTCACCCAGTCTGCGTTTGGTCTCTCCAATGTAGAGGAAACCGCATTGGGAGCAACGAATGCAGTAGACTAAGTTGAAGGAAATGCAAGTGAAATGTTGCTTCACTTGAAAGGAGTGTTTGGGCCCTTGGACAGTGAGCAGAGAGGAAGTGAAGGGGCAGGTGTTGCATCTTCTGCGGTTGCATGGGAAGGTGCCTTGGGAGGGGGTTGAGGAGTAGGGGGTGATGGAGGAGTGGACCAGGGTGTCCCGGAGGGAACGATCCCTACGGAATGCCACTGGGGGGGGGTGAAGGGAAGATGTGTTTGGTGGTGGCATCATGTTGGAGTTGGCGGAAATGGCGGAGGATGATCCTTTGAATGTGGAGGCTGGTGGGGTGATAAGTGAGGACAAAGGGGACCCTATCATGTTTCTGGGAGGGAGGAGAAGGTATGAGGGCGGATGTGCGGGAGATGGGCCGGACACGGTTGAGGGCCCTGTCAACTCCTTTCAAGTGAAGCAGCATTTCACTTGCACTTCCCTCAATTTAGTCTACTGCATTCATTGCTCCCAATGCGGTTTCCTCTACATTGGAGAGACCAAACGCAGACTGGGTGACCCGCTTTGCAGAACACCTTCGGTCTGTCCGCAAGAATGACCCAAACCTCCCTGTCGCTTGCCATTTCAACACACCACCCTGCTCTCACGCCCACATGTCCATCCTTGGCCTGCTGCATTGTTCCGGTGAAGCTCAACGCAAACTGGAGGAACAGCACCTCATCTTCCGACTAGGCACTTTACAGCCTTCTGGAATGAACATGGAGTTCAACAACTTTAAATCATGAACTCCACCCCCACCCCCTTTCCAATTTCCCCCCCTCCTTTTTGTTTTTTTCCAATAATTGATGTAGATTTTTCTTTTCCCAACTATTTCCACTATTTTTTAATGTATTCCACCGATCATTTATCCATACTTTCTATGCTCTTTTAGTCTTATTTCACCCCACCCCCACTAGAGCTATCTGTACCTTGCTTCTCCTGCCATCCATTCTTAATTAGCACATTCTTCTAGATAATATCACCACCTTCAACACCTCTGTTCTTTTGTCTGTGACATCTTTTGGTTATCTCCTCCTATCACTGCTTGCTTGTCCCGACAACCACCCCCCCTTAAACCAGCTTATATTTCACCCCTCTCCTATTTGTTCTTAGTTCTGTTGAAGAGTCATAAGGACTCAAAACATTAACTGTGTCCCTCTCTGCAGATGCTGTCAGACCTCTGCTGAGTTTTTCCAGGTATTTTTTATTTTGGTTTTCCCGTATCCGCAGTTTTTATGTTTTTAACATCGTAGAAGTACTTGGATGTACACTTGCGATGAGGCCCATGGCAGACAAGGCCATACCACACACACCACCCCCATCCACTTCTCTCCCCCCACCCAACCACCCACCACCCCCAACCTTAAACCAGCTTATATTTCAACCCTCTACTTGTAAAGAAAAATCAGTTCTGTTGAAGGGTCATGAGGACTCGAAACATCAACTCTTTTCTTCTCCGCCAATGCTGCCAGACCTGCTGAGTTTTTCCAGGTAATTCTGTTTTTGTCTTGGATTTCCAGCATCTGCAGTTTTTTGTTTTTATATCTGTGTTTAATTGACTGCCACTGCTCTTCAAGAAGTGCCTTCCTTGAAGAAGTTCTGTTCCTTTCTGCGACAAGATTTCCGTATCTCTCTTTTGCCTTGTTCACCTTCATTGCTTTCCATTTCTCTCCTGGTGTTTGTGATGATCTGCTCCTATCACTGCTTGCTTGTCCCTACAACCACACATCCCCCCCTCCACTTGTCTCCCCCCACCCAACCCCCCGCCACCTTAAACCAGCTTACATTTCACTCCTCTCCTTGGATTCACCCAGTTCTGTTGAAGGGTCATGAGGACTCGAAACGTCAACTCTTTTCTTCTCCGCCGATGCTGCCGGACCTGCTGAGTTTTACCAGGTATTTTTTTTTATTTTGGATTTCCCATATCCGCAGTTTTTTTGTTTTTAACATGGACGGAGTACTTGGATGTACACTGGCGATGAGGTCCATGGCAGACAAGGCCATACCACACCAACCCCCCTCCACTTCTCTCCCCCCACCCAACCCCCTCCCCCAACCTAAAACCAGCTTATATTTCACCCCTCTCCTTAGATTCATCTAGTTCTGTTGAGGGGTCATGAGGACACGAAACATCAACTCTTTTCTTCTCCACCGATTCTGCCGGACCTGCTGAGTTTTTCCAGCTATTTTTTTATTTTGGATTTCCCGTATCCGCAGTTTTTTTTGTTTTTAACATGGAAGACGTACTTGGAAGTACACCGGCGATGAGGTCCACGGCAGACAAGGCTATGGGCCTAGTGCTGGAAAAAGGTGGGATTTGAATAGTCAGGTACTTACTTGTTTGACCGGCATGGACTCGATGGGCCGAAGGGCCTTTTTCTGTGCTGAAGACACCCCCCAGGAGCCTCTGGCTCTATGAGGTTAAATCCGGAAAGCTGTGAAGCGCCTAATCTGTTCCAATC
Source organism: Carcharodon carcharias (assembly GCF_017639515.1). Taxonomy (NCBI): domain Eukaryota; kingdom Metazoa; phylum Chordata; class Chondrichthyes; order Lamniformes; family Lamnidae; genus Carcharodon; species Carcharodon carcharias. The sequence continues at coordinate 2,632,338 of NC_054493.1, read as the reverse complement.
CCTTAGTAGATTCCCGTCCCTGTGGCTGCGCAGGGAAATGGCGGCGGCCCCTGACCAGCATGCCCCGCGCTCGGGAATACGCCCTAATCCCGCCTGGCACGTGACCAGCGGCTGAGCGAGATGGGGGTTGGGGGGGGGGGAGGCGGGAGGCGGGCCATGGCCGCCGTCTCCCCACGCCCCGCCTCCCGGTGGGTGGGATTGAAGGCTGCGCTTAAGGGGCGGGGCCTGCCAGCGGCTACTCGAGCGCAGCGGCGGGTGGTCGGGGCTGAGGGCGGCCCCGCATGCGCACGGCGTGGCTCCGCCCCTTCCCCGAGGACCCGCATCCCCGAGCATGCGCAGTTCGGGGTAAAATGAATGCCGGAGAGAGAGGCGGCAGCGGATGAGGTAGGAACGGAGTCCGGGGACCGGGGTCCGGGGGGGTGGGGGGGAGAGGGAGAGGAGGAGGGAGGAGGTTAAAAACTCGGTGTTTATAAAACTCCCGAATAACCGATCGCGCGGGGGGGCGGTGGGGGGGGAAAGCGTGTGAGTCACGTGTGCAGGAAGTTGCGCCCCCCCCCTTCCACTTTGCGACACTTCACGACAGTGGGAGAGACTGTGGGTCAAATCTACAAAGTCCTGAATCAAATCCCCAAAATCCAATCATATCCCCAAAATCCAGTCAAATCCCCAAAATCCAGTCAAATCCCCAAAATCCAGTCAAATTCCCAAAATCCAGTCAAATCCCCAAAATCCTGAATCAAATCCCCAAAATCCAGTCAAATCCCCAAACTCCTGAATCAAATCCCCAAAATCCTGAATCAAATCCCCAAAATCCAGTCAAATCCCCAAAATCCAGTCAAATCCCCAAAATCCAGTCAAATCCCCAAAATCCTGAATCAAATCCCCAAAATCCAGTCAAATCCCCAAACTCCTGAATCAAATCCCCAAACTCCTGAATCAAATCCCCAAAATCTTGAATCAAATCCCCAAAATCCAATCAAATCCCCAAAATCTAGTCAAATCCCCAAAATCCAATCATATCCCCAAAATCCAGTCAAATCCCCAAAATCCAGTCAAATCCCCAAAATCCAATCATATCCCCAAAATCCAGTCGAATCCCCAAAATCCAATCAAATCCCCAAAATCCAATCATATCCCCAAAATCCTGAATCAAATCCCCAAAATCCTGAATCAAATCCACAAAATCCTGAATCAAATCCCCAAAATCCTGAATCAAATCCCCAAAATCCAGTCAAATCCCCAAAATCCAGTCAAATCCCCAAAATCCAGACAAATCCCCAAAATCCAATCATATCCCCAAAATCCAGTCAAATCCTCAAAATCCAATCAAATCCCCAAAATCCAGTCAAATCCGCAAAATCTAGACAAATCCCCAAAATCCAATCATATCCCCAAAATCCAGTCAAATCCCCAAAATCCAGTCAAATCCCCAAAATCCTGAATCAAATCCCCAAAATCCAGTCAAATCCCCAAAATCCAGTCAAATCCCCAAAATCCTGAATCAAATCCCCAAAATCCTGAATCAAATCCCCAAAATCCAGTCAAATCCCCAAAATCCAATCATATCCCCCAAATCCAGACAAATTCCCAAAATCCAGACAAATCCCCAAAATCCAGTCAAATCCCCAAAATCCAATCATATCCCCAAAATCCTGAATCAAATCCCCAAAATCCTGAATCAAATCCCCAAAACCCAGTCAAATTCCCCAAATCCTGAATCAAAACCCCAAAATCCTGAATCAAATCCCCAAAATCCAATCAAATCCCCAAAATCCAGGCAAATCCCCAAAATCCAATCATATCCCCAAAATCCAGTCAAATCCTCAAAATCCAATCAAATCCCCAAAATCCAATCATATCCCCAAAATCCAGTCAAATCCCCAAAATCCAGTCAAATCCCCAAAATCCTGAATCAATCCCCAAAATCCAGTCAAATCCCCAAAATCCTGAATCAAATCCCCAAAATCCAGTCAAATCCCCAAAATCCTGAATCAAATCCTCAAAATCCTGAATCAAATCCTCAAAATCCTGAATCAACTCGCCAAAACCCAGTCAAATTCCCCAAATCCTGAATCAAATCCACAAAATCCTGAATCAAATCCACAAAATCCTGAATCAAATCCCCAAAATCCTGAATCAAATCCCCAAAATCCTGAATCAAATCCCCAAAATCCAGACAAATGCCCAAAATCTAGTCAAATCCCCAAAATCCAGTGAAACCCCCAAAATCCAGACAAATCCCCAAAATCTTGTATCAAATCCCCAAAATCCTAAATCAAATCCCCCAAACCCTGAATCAAATCCCCAAAACCCTGAATCAAATCCCCAAAACCCTGAATCAAATCCCCAAAATCCAGTCAAATCCCCAAAATCCTGAATCTAATCCCCCAAAATCCTGAACCAAATCCCCAAATTCCTGAATCAAATCCCCAAATTCCTGAATCAAATCCCCAAAATCCAGTGAAATCCCTAAAATCCAGTCAAATCCCCAAAATCCTGAATCAAATCCCCAAATTCCTGAATCAAATCCCCAAAATCCAGTCAAATATCTAAAATCCAGTCAAATATCTAAAATCCAGTCAAATCCCCAAATTCCTGAATCAAATCCCCAAATTCCTGAATCAAATCCCCAAAATCCAGTCAAATCCCTAAAATCCAGTCAAATCCCCAAAATCCTGAATCAAATCCCCAAAATCCTGAATCAAATCCCCAAAACCCAGTCAAATTCCCCAAATCCTGAATCAAATCCACAAAATCCTGAATCAAATCCACAAAATCCTGAATCAAATCCACAAAATCCTGAATCAAATCCCCAAAATCCAGACAAATGCCCAAAATCTAGTCAAATCCCCAAAATCCAGTGAAACCCCCAAAATCCAGACAAATCCCCAAAATCTTGCATCAAATCCCCAAAATCCTGAATCAAATCCCCAAAATCCTGAATCAAATCCTGAATCAAATCCCCAAAACCCTGAATCAAATCCCCAAAACCCTGAATCAAATCCCCAAAATCCAGTCAAATCCCCAAAATCCTGAATCTAATCCCCCAAAATCCTGAACCAAATCCCCAAATTCCTGAATCAAATCCCCAAATTCCTGAATCAAATCCCCAAAATCCAGTCAAATCCCTAAAATCCAGTCAAATCCCCAAAATCCTGAATCAAATCCCCAAAATCCTGAATCAAATCCCCAAAATCCAGTCAAATCCCCAAAATCCTGAATCAAGTCCCCCAAATCCTGAATCAAATCCCCAAAAGCCAGTCAAATTCCCCAAATCCTGAATCAAACCCACAAAATCCTGAATCAAATCCACAAAATCCTGAATCAAATCCACAAAATCCTGAATCAAATCCCCAAAATCCAGACAAATGCCCAAAATCTAGTCAAATCCCCAAAATCCAGTGAAACCCCCAAAATCCAGACAAATCCCCAAAATCTTGCATCAAATCCCCAAAATCCTGAATCAAATCCCCAAAATCCTGAATCAAATCCTGAATCAAATCCCCAAAACCCTGAATCAAATCCCCAAAACCCTGAATCAAATCCCCAAAATCCAGTCAAATCCCCAAAATCCTGAATCTAATCCCCCAAAATCCTGAACCAAATCCCCAAATTCCTGAATCAAATCCCCAAAATCCAGTCAAAAACCCTAAAATCCAGTCAAATCCCCAAAATCCTGAATCAAATCCCCAAAATCCTGAATCAAATCCCCAAAATCCTGAATCAAATCCCCAAAATCCTGAATCAAATCCCCAAAATCCAGTCAAATCCCCAAAATCCTGAATCAAGTCCCCCAAATCTTGAATCAAATCTCCAAAATCCAGTCAAATCCCCCAAATCCTGAATCAAATCCCCCAAATCAAATCTCTAAAATCCTGAATCAAATCCCCAAATTCCTGAATCAAATCCCCAAAATCCAGTCAAATCCCTAAAATCCTGAATCAAATCCCCAAAATCCTGAATCAAATCCCCCAAATCCTGAATCAAATGCCCCAAATCCAGTCAAATCCCTAAAATCCTGAATCAAATCCCCAAAATCCTGAATCAAATCCCCAAAATCCAGTCAAATCCTCAAAATCCTGAAACAAGTCCCCCAAATCCTGAATCAAATCCCCACAAACCCTGAATCAAATCCCCAAAATCCAGTCAAATCCCCAAAATCCTGAATCAAATCCCCCAAATCCTGAATCAAATCCCCAAAATCCTGAATCAAATCCCCAAAATCCTGAATCAAATCCCCAAAATCTCCTGAGTCAAATCCCCAAATTCCTGAATGAAATCCCCAATATCTTGGGTCAAATCCCCAAAATCCTGAATCAAATCCCCCAGATCCTGAATCAAATGCCCAAAATCCTGAATCAAATGCCCAAAATCCTGAATCAAATGCCCAAAATCCTGAATCAAATCCCTAAAATCCTGAATCAAATCCCTAAAATCCTGAATCAAATCCCCCAAATCCTGAATCAAATCCCCCAAATCCAGTCAAATTCTCAAAATCCTGAAACAAGTCCCCAAAATCCTGAATGAAATCCCCAAAATCCAGTCAAATCCCCAAAACCCTGAATCAAATCCCCAAAATCCAGTCAAATCCCCAAAATCCTGAATCAAATCCCCCAATTCCTGAATCAAATCCCCAAAATCCTGAATCAAATCCCCAAAATCCTGAATCAAATCTGCCAAAATCCTGAATCAAATCCCCAAATCCTGAATCAAATCCCCAAAATCCTGAATCAAATCCCCAAAATCTCCTGAGTCAAATCCCCAAATTCCTGAATGAAATCCCCAAAATCTTGGGTCAAATCCCCAAAATCCTGAATCAAATCTCCAAAATCCTGGGTCAAATCCCCAAAACCCTGAATCAAATACCCAAAATCATGAATCAATTCCCCAAATTCCTGAATCAAATCCCCAAAATCCTGAATCAAATCCCCCAAATCCTGAATCAAATCCCCAAATTCCTGGATCAAATCCCCAAAATCCAGTCAAATCCCTAAAATCCTGAATCAAATCCCCAAAATCCTGAATCAAATCCCCAAAATCCTGAATCAAATCCCCAAAATCCAGTCAAATCCTCAAAATCCTGAAACAAGTCCCCCAAATCCTGAATCAAATCCCCACAAACCCTGAATCAAATCCCCAAAATCCAGTCAAATCCCCAAAATCCTGAATCAAATCCCCCAAATCCTGAATCAAATCCCCAAAATCCTGAATCAAATCCCCAAAATCTCCTGAGTCAAATCCCCAAATTCCTGAATGAAATCCCCAATATCTTGGGTCAAATCCCCAAAATCCTGAATCAAATCCCCCAGATCCTGAATCAAATGCCCAAAATCCTGAATCAAATGCCCAAAATCCTGAATCAAATCCCTAAAATCCTGAATCAAATCCCTAAAATCCTGAATCAAATCCCTAAAATCCTGAATCAAATCCCCCAAATCCTGAATCAAATCCCCCAAATCCAGTCAAATTCTCAAAATCCTGAAACAAGTCCCCAAAATCCTGAATGAAATCCCCAAAATCCAGTCAAATCCCCAAAACCCTGAATCAAATCCCCAAAATCCAGTCAAATCCCCAAAATCCTGAATCAAATCCCCCAATTCCTGAATCAAATCCCCAAAATCCTGAATCAAATCCCCAAAATCCTGAATCAAATCTGCCAAAATCCTGAATCAAATCCCCAAATCCTGAATCAAATCCCCAAAATCCTGAATCAAATCCCCAAAATCTCCTGAGTCAAATCCCCAAATTCCTGAATGAAATCCCCAAAATCTTGGGTCAAATCCCCAAAATCCTGAATCAAATCTCCAAAATCCTGGGTCAAATCCCCAAAACCCTGAATCAAATACCCAAAATCATGAATCAATTCCCCAAATTCCTGAATCAAATCCCCAAAATCCTGAATCAAATCCCCCAAATCCTGAATCAAATCCCCAAAATCCTGGATCACATCCCCAAGATCCAGACAAATCCCCAAAATCCAGTTAAATCCCCAAAATCCAGTCAAATCCCTAAAATCCAGTCAAACCCCCAAAATCCAGTCAAATCCCCAAAATCCTGAAACATATACCCAAAATCCTGAATCAGATCCCCAGAATCCAATCATATCCCCAAAATCCAGACAAATGACCAAAATCCAGTTAAATCCCTAAAATCCAGTTAAATCCCTAAAATCCAGTTAAACCCCCAAAATCCAGTCAAACCCCCAAAATCCAGTCAAACCCCCAAAATCCAGACGAATTCCCAAAATCCAGACGAATTCCCAAAATCCAGACGAATTCCCAAAATCCAGTCAAATCCCCAAAATCCAGTCAAATCAACAAAATCCTTAACCAAATCCCTAAAATCCAGTCAAATTCCAAAAAATCCAGTCAAACCCCCAAATCCAGAACCAAATCCGTAATATCCAGTCAAATCCCCAAAATCCAGAACCAAATTCCTAAAATCCAGTCAAATCCCCAAAATCCAGAATCAAATCCCTAAAATACAGTCAAATCCCCGAAATCCTGAATCAAATCCATAAAAACCTGAATCAAATCCCCAAAATCCAGACAAATCTCCAAAATCCAGTCAAATCCCCAAAATCCTGCGTTGGAGGGTCAGTGCTGAGGGAGCGCCGCGCTGTCGGAGGGTCAGTGCTGAGGGAGAGCTGCACTGTCGGAGGGTCATTGCTGAGGGATAGCCACACTATTGGACGGTGAGCATTGAGGGAGAGCCGCACTGTCGGAAGGGCAGTACTGAGGGTGAGCCGCACTGTCGGAGGGTCAGTACTGAGGGAGCGCCGCTCTGTCGGAGGGTCAGTACTGAGGGAGAGCTGCACTGTCGGAGGGTCAGTACTGAGGGAGAGCCGCAATGTTGGGAGGGTCTGTGCTGAGGGAGAGCCGCACTGTTGGAGGGTCAGTACTGAGGGAGAGCTGCACTGTCGGAGGATCAGTACTGTGGGAGAGCCGGACTGTCGGAGGGTCAGTACTGAGGGTGAGCTGCACTGTCAGAGGGTCAGTACTGAGGGAGAGCTGCACTGTCGGATGGTCAGTATTGAGGGAGCGCCGCAGATCGGAGGGTCAGTGCTGAGGGAGCACCGCACTGTCGGAGGGTCAGTACTGAGGGAGAGCCGCACTGTCGGAGGGTCAGTGCTGAGGGAGCGCCGCACTGTCGCATGGTCAGGACTGAGGGCGAGTTTCACTGCTGGAGGGTCAGTACTGAGGGAGAGCCGCAGTGTTGAATTGTCTGTACTGAGGGAGAGCCGCACTGTCGGTGGGTCAGTCCTGAGGGAGAGCCGCACTGTCGGTGGGTCAGTACTGAGGGAGAGCCGCACTGTCGATGGGTCAGTGCTGAGGGATCGCCGCACTGTCGGAGGGTCAGTACTGAGGGAGAGCCGCACTGTCGGAGGGTCAGTGCTGAGGGAGAGCCGCACTTTTGGACGGTCAGTGCTGAGAGAGCACCGCACTGTTGGAGGGTCAGTGTTGAGGGAGAGCCGCCATTCGTAGGGTCAGTACTGATGGAGAGCCGCACTGTCGGATGTTCTGTACTCAGGGAGCGCCACACTGTCGGATGGTCAGTACTGAGGGAGAGCTGCACTGCCAGAGGATCAGTTCCGAGGGAGGTCCGCACTGTCGGAGGGTCAGTACGGAGTGAGCGCCGGCCTGTCAGAAGGTCAGTACTGAGGAAGTGCCGCATTGTCGGAGGGTCAGTGCTGAGGGTGCGCTGCAGTGTCGGATGGTCAGTACTGAGGTAGCGCTGCAGTGTCTGTGGGTCATTGCATGAGGGAGCCCTGCAGTGTCGAATTGTCAGTATTGAGGGAGCGCCGCACTGTCGGAGGTCAGTACTGTGGGAGAGCCGTACTGTCGGAGGGTCGGTACTGAGGGAGAGCCGCACTGTTGGAGGGTCAGTACTGAGGGAGAGCCGCACTGTCGGAGGGTCAGTGCTGAGGGAGCGCCGCACTGTCAGAGGGTCAGTACGGAGTGAGCACCGGCCTGTTGGAAGGTCAATACTGAGGGAGCGCCGAAAGAGTCGGAGGGTCAGTGCTGAGGGAGTGCCGCACTGTCGGACGGTCAGTGCTGAGGGAGAGCCGCACTGTCGGAGGGTCAGTGCTGAGGTAGCGCTGCAGTGTCGGAGGGTCAGATCTGAGGGAGAGACGCACTGTCGGAGGGTCAGTACCAAGGGAGCCCTCCACTGTCAGAGGGTCAATACTGAGGGAGAGCTGCACTGTCGGAGGGTCAGTACTGAGAGAGAGCCGAACTGTCTATGGGTCAGTGAATGAGATAGCCCCGCTGTGTTGAATGGTCCGTACTGACGGAGCGCCACTCTTTCGGAGGGTCAGTACTAAGGGAGCCCCGCAGTGTCGGACGGTCAGTACTGAGGGAGAGACGCACTTACGGTGGGTCAGTACTGAGGGAGCGCTGTACTATCAGAGGGTTAGTACTGAGGGAGCGCCGCACTGTCAGAGGGTCATTGCTGAGGGATAGCCACACTATTGGAGGGTCAGCATTGAGGGAGAGCCACACTGTCGGAGGGTTAAGTACTGAGGGAGAGCCGCACTGTCAGATGGTCAGTACTGAGGGAGAGCTGCACTGTCGGAGGGTGAGTGCTGAGGGAGAGCTGCACTGTCGGAGGGTGAGCGCTGAGGGAGAGCCGCACTGTCGGATGGTGAGTGCTGAGGGAGAGCCGCACTATTGGCGGGTCAGTACTGAGGGAGAGCTGCACTATCGGAGGGCCAGTATTGAGGGAGCGCCGCACTGTCGGAAGATCAGTACTGAGGAAGAGCAGCACTGTCGGAGGGTCAGTACTGAGGGAGAGCCGCACTGTCGGAGGGTGAGTGCTGAGGGAGAGCCGCACTATTGGCGCGTCAGTGAATGAGGTAGCCCCGCTGTGTCGAATGGTCAGTATTGAGGGAGCGCCACTCTTTTGGAGGGTCAGTACTAAGGGAGCCCCGCAGTGTCAGATGGTTAGTATTGAGGCAGAGATGCACTTACGGTGGGTTAGTGCTGAGGGAGCGCCGCACTGTCGGAGGGTCATTGCTGAGGGATAGCCACACTATCAGAGTGTCAGCATTGAGGGAGAGCCACACTGTCGGAGGGTTAAGTACTGAGGGAGCGCCGCACTGTCGGATGGTCAGTATTGAGGGAGCGCCGCAGATCGGAGGGTCAGTGCTGAGGGAGCACCGCACTGTCGGAGGGTCAGTACTGAGGGAGAGCCGCACTGTCGGAGGGTCAGTGCTGAGGGAGAGCCGCAATGTCGGAGGGTCAGCGCTGAGGGAGAGCCGCACTGTTGGAAGGTCAGTGCTGAGGGAGAGCCGCACTGTCGGAGGGTCAGTACTGAGGGATCGCCGTACTATCAGAAGGTCAGTATTGAGGGAGCGCCGCAGAGTCGCAGGGTCAATGCTGAGGGAGAGCCGCACTGTCGGAGGATCAGTAGTGAGGGAGCGCCGCACTGTCGCATGGTCAGGACTGAGGGCGAGCTTCACTGTTGGAGGGTCAGTACTGAGGGAGAGCCGCAGTGTTGAATTGTCTGTACTGAGGGAGAGCCGCACTGTCGGTGGGTTAATACTGAGGGATCGCTGCAAATCGGAGGGTCAGTGCTGAGGGAGAGCCGCGCTGTCGGAGGGTCAGTGCTGAGGGTGAGCCGCACTGGCGGAGGGTCATTGCTGAGGGTGAGCCGCACTGTCGGAGGGTCAGTACTGAGGGAGAGCCGCAGTGTTGGAGGGTGAGTGCTGAGGGAGAGCCGCACTGGCGGAGGGTCAGTGCTGAGGGAGAGCCGCACTGTCGGAGGGTCAGTGCTGAGGGAGAGCCGCACTGGCGGAGGGTCAGCGCTGAGGGAGAGCCGCAATGTCGGAGGGTCAGCGCTGAGGGAGAGCCGCACTGTCAGAGGGTCAGTACTGAGGGAGTGCCGCAGAGTCGCAGGGTCAGTGCTGAGGGAGAGCTGCACTGTCGGAGGGTCAGTGCTGAGGGAGAGCCGCACTGGCGGAGCGTCAGTACTGAGGGCGAGTCGCAGTGTCGGAGTGTCAGTGCTGAGGAAGTGCTGCACTGTCGGAGGGTTAGTGGTGAGGGAGTGCTGCACTGTCAGGGGTCAGTACTGAGGGAGAGCCGCACTGTCGGAGGTTCATTGCTGAGGGTGAGCAGCACTGGCGGAGGGTCAGTACTGAGGGAGAGCCGCAGTGTCGGAGGGTGAGTACTGAGGGAGAGCCGCACTGGCGGAGGATCAGTATTGAGGGAGAGCCGCAGTGTCGGAGGGTCAGTACTGAGGGAGAGCCACACTGGCGGAAGGTCAGTACTGAGGGAGAGCCGCAGTGTCGGAGTGTCAGTGCTGAGGGAGTGCCGCACTGTCGCATGGTCAGGACTGAGGGTGAGCTTCACTGTTGGAGGGTCAGTGCTGAGGGAGAGCCGCACTGTCGGAGGGTCAGTACTGAGGGAGAGCCGCACTGTTGAATTGTCTGTACTGAGGGAGAGCCACACTGTCGGTGGGTCAGTACTGAGGGATCGCCGTACTGTCAGAGAGTCAGTACTGAGGGAGCGCCGCAAATCGGAGGGTCAGTGCTGAGGGAGCGCCGTACTGTCAGAGGGTCAGTACTGAGGGAGCGCCGCAAATCGGAGGGTCACTGCTGAGGGAGAGCCGCACTGTCGGGGGGTCAATACTGAGGGAGTGCCAAACTGTCTGTGGGTCATTGCATGAGGGAGCCCCGCAGTGTCGAATTGTCAGTACTGAGGGAGAGCCGCAGTGTCGGAGGGTCATTACTGAGGGAGAGCCGCACTGGCGGAAGGTCAGTACTGAGGGAGAGCCGCAGGGTCGGAGTGTCAGTGCTGAGGAAGCGCTGCACTGTCGGAGGGTTAGTGGTGAGGGAGTGCCGCACTGTCAGGGGGTCAGTACCGAGGGAGCACTGCACTGTCGGAGGTTCATTGCTGAGGGAGAGCCTCACTGTTGGAGGGTCATTACTGAGGGAGAGCCGCATTGTCGGAGGGTCATTGGTGAGGGAGAGCCGCCCTTTCGTAGGGTCATTACTGAGGGAGAGCCGCACTGTCGGATAGTCAGTAATGAGGGAGAGCCGCACTGTTGGAGGGTCAGTACTGAGGGAGAGCCGCACTTTCGGATGGTCTGTACTCAGGGAGCGCCAAACTGTCGGAGGGTCAGTAATGTTGGAGCGCCGCACTGTTGGAGGGTCAATACTGAGGGCGAGCCGCACTGTCGAAGTGTCAGTGTTGAGGGAGTCTTTCACTGTCGGACGGTCAATACTGAGGGAGCACTGCAGTGTCGGAGGGTCAGTATGGAGGGATAGCCGCACTGTTGGAGGGTCAGTGCTGAGGGAGAGCCGCACTGTCAGAGGATCAGTTCCGAGAGAGGTCCGCACTGTCGGAGGGTCAGTACGGAGTGAGCGCCGGCCTGTCGGAAGGTCAATACTGAAGAAGTGCCACATTGTCGGAGGGTCAGTGCTGAGGGAGAGCCGCACTGTCGGAGGGTCAGTACTGAGGGAAAGCCGCACTGAGGGTCAGTACTGAGGGAGCGCCGCACTTTCGGATGGTCAGTGCTGAGGGAGAGCTGCACTGTCGGAGGGTCAGTGCTGACGGAGAGCCGCACTGTTGGAGGGTCAGTACTGAGGGAGTGCCGTACTGTTGAAGGGTCAGTACTGACGGAGAGCCGCACTGTCGGAGGTTCAGTGCTGAGTGAGAGCCGCACTGTCGGATGTTCTACTCAGGGAGTGCCACACTGTCGGAGGGTCAGTACTGAGGGATAGCCGCACTGTCGGAGGGTCAGTACGGAGTGAGCGCCGGCCTGTCAGAAGGTCAATACTGAGGAAGTGCTGCATTGTCGGAGGGTCAGTGCTGAGGGATGGCCGCAGTGTCGGACGGTCAGTGCTGAGATAGCGCTGCAGTGTCTGTGGGTCATTGCATGAGGGAACCCCGCAGTGTCGAATTGTCAGTATTGAGGGAGCGCCGCACTGTCGGAGGGTCAGTACTGAGGGAGAGCCGCACTGTTGGAGGGTCAGTGCTGAGGGAGAGCTGCACTGTCGGAGGGCCAGTACTGAGGGAGTGCCGCACTGTCGGAGGGTCAGTACTGAGCGAGAGCCGCACTGGCAGAGGGTCAGTACTGAGGGAGCGCCGCACTTTCGGATGGTCAGTACTGAGCGAGAGCCGCACTGGCGGAGGGTCAGTACTGAGGGAGAGCTGCATTGTCGAAGTGTCAGTGCTGAGGAAGCGCTGCACTGTCGGAGGGTTAGTGGTGAGGGAGTGCCGCACTGTCAGGGGGTCAGTACTGAGGAAGAACTGCACTGTCGGAGGTTCATTGCAGAGGGAGAGCCTCACTGTTGGAGGGTCATTACTGAGGGAGAGCCGCCCTTTCGTAGGGTCAGTTCTGAGGGAGAGCCGCATTGGCGGAGGGTCAGTAATGAGGGAGAGCCGCACTGTTGGAGGGTCAGTAATGAGGGAGTGCCGCACTTTCGAATGGTCTGTACTCAGGGAGCGCCACACTGTCGGAGGGTCAGTAATGAGGGAGCGTCGCACTGTAGGAGGGTCAATACTGAGGGCGAGCCGCACTGTCGGAGTGTCAGTGTTGAGGGAGTGTTTCACTGTCGGTGTGTCAGTGTTGAGGGAGTGTTTCACTGTCGGACGGTCAATACTGAGGGAGCACTGCAGTGTCGGAGGGTCAGTACGGAGGGATAGCCGCACTGTTGGAGGGTCAGTACTGAGGGAGAGCTGCATTGTCAGAGGATCAGTTCCGAGGGAGGTCCGCATTGTCGGAAGGTATGTGCTGAGGGAGAGACGCACTGTCGGAGGGTCAGTACCAAGGGAGCCCTCCACTGTCAGAGGGTCAATACTGATGGAGAGCTGCACTGTCGGAGGGTCAGTACTGAGAGAACGCCGAACTGGCTATGGGTCAGTGAATGAGGTAGCCCCGCTGTGTCGAATGGTCAGTACTGATGGAGCGCCACTCTTTTGGAGGGTCAGTACTAAGGGAGCCCCCCCAGTGTTGGATGGTCAATACTGAGGGAGAGATGCACTTACGGTGGGTCAGTACTGAGGGAGCGCTGTACTGTCAGAGGGTTGGTACTGAGGGAGCGCCGCACTGTCGGAGGGTCATTGCTGAGGGATAGCCACACTATTGGAGGGTCAGCATTGAGGGAGAGCCACACTGTCGGAGGGTTAAGTACTGAGGGAGCGCTGCACTGTCGGATGGTCAGTACTGAGGGAGAGCCACACTGTCGGATGGTCAGTACTGAGGGAGAGCTGCACTGTCGGAGGGTCAGTACTGAGAGAGAGCTGCACTGTCAGAGGGTCAGTGCTGAGGGAGCGCCGCACTGTCGGAGGGTCAATACTGAGGGAGCGCTGCAGTGTCGGAGGTTCAGTGCTGAGGGAGAGCCGCGCTGTCAGAGGATCAGTAGTGAGGGAGCGCCGCACTGTCGCATGGTCAGGACTGAGGGCGAGCTTCACTGTTGTAGGGTCAGTACTGAGGGAGAGCCGCAGTGTTGAATTGTCTGTACTGAGGGAGAGCTGCACTGTCGGTGGGTCAGTACTGAGGGAGTGCCGCACTTTCGGATGGTCTGTACTCAGGGAGCGCCGCACTGTCGGAGGGTCAGTGCTGAGGGAGAGCTGCACTGTCGGAGGGTCAGTACTGAGGGAGCGCCGCACTGTAGGAGGGTCAATACTGAGGGCGAGCCGCACTGTCGGAGTGTCAGTGTTGAGGGAGAGCCGCACTGTCGGAGTGTCAGTGTTGAGGGAGAGCCGCACTGTCGGAGTGTCAGTGTTGAGGGATTGTTTCACTGTCGGACGGTCAATACTGAGGGAGCACTGCAGTGTCGGAGGGTCAGTAATGAGGGAGAGCCGCACTGTTGGAGGGTCAGTACTGAGGGAGTGCTGCATTTCGGATGGTCTGTACTCAGGGAGCGCCACACTGTCGGAGGGTCAGTAATGAGGGAGCGCCGCACTGTAGGAGGGTCAATACTGAGGGAGAGCTGCACTGTCAGAGGATCAGTTCCGGGGGAGGTCCGCACTGCCGGAGGGTCAGTACGGAGTGAGCACCGGCCTGTCGGAAGGTCAATACTGAGGAAGTGCCGCATTGTCGGAGGGTCAGTGCTGAGAGTGCGCTGCAGTGTCGGACGGTCAGTGCTGAGGGAGCGCTGCAGTGTAGGACAGTCAGTGCTGAGGTAGCGCTGCAGTGTCAGTGGGTCAGTGCTGAGGGAGATCCGCACTATCTGAGGGTCTGTATTGAGGGTGAGCTGCACTGTCAGAGGGTCAGTACTGAGGGAGCGCCACACTGTCAGATGGTCAGTGCTGAGGGAGCGCCGCACTTTCGAAGGGTCAGTGCTGAGGGAGCGCCGCACTGTCAGATGGTCAGTACTGAGGGAGTGCCGCACTGTCAGATGGTCAGTACTGAGGGAGTGCCGCACTGTCGGAGGGTCAGTACTGAGGGAGTGCTGCACTGTCGGAGGGTCAGTACGGAGTGAGCGCCGGCCTGTTGGAAGGTCAATACTGAGGGAGCGCCGAAAGAGTCGGAGGGTCAGTGCTGAGGGAGAGCCGCACTGTCGGAGGGTCAGTAATGAGGGAGAGCCGCACTGTCGGAGGGTCAGTACTGAGGGAGAGCCGCACTGTCGGAGGGTCAGTACTGAGGGAGAGCCGCACTGTCGGAGGGTCAGTCCCAAAGGAGCCCTCCACTGTCAGAGGGTCAATACTGAGGGAGAGCTGCCCTGTCGGAGGGTCAGTACTGGGAGAGAGCCGAACTGTCTATGGGTCAGTGAATGAGGTAGCCCCGCTGTGTCGAATGGTCAGTACTGAGGGAGCGCCACTTTTTCGGAGGGTCAGTACTAAGGGAGCCCCGCAGTGTCGGATGGTCAGTACTGAGGGAGAGCTGCACTGTCAGAGGGTCAGTACTGAGGGAAAGCTGCACTGTCATTGGGTCAGTGCTGAGGGAATGCCGCGCTGTCGGAGGGTCAGTACTGAGGGAGCGCCGCACTGTCGCATGGTCAGGACTGAGGGCGAGCTTCACTGTTGGAGGGTCAATACTGAGGGAGAGCCGCAGTGTTGAATTGTCTGTACTGAGGGAGAGCTGCAGTGTTGAATTGTCTGTACTGAGGGAGTGCCGCATTGTCGATGGGTCAGTACTGAGGCATCGCCGTACTGTCAGAGGTCAGTATTGAGGGAGCGCTGCAGATCGGAGGGTCAGTGCTGAGGGAGAGCCGCAATGTCGGAGGGTCAGCGCTGAGGGAGAGCCGCACTGTCGGAGGGTCAGTACTGAGGGATCGCCCTACTGTCAGAGGGTCAGTACTGAGGGAGAGACGCACTTACGGTGGGTAAGTACTGAAGGAGCGCTGTACTGTCAGAGGGTTAGTACTGAGGGAGCGCCGCACTGTCGGAGGGTCATTGCTGAGGGCTAGCCACACTATTGGAGGGTCAGCATTGAGGGAGAGCCACACTGTCGGAGGGTTAAGTACTGAGGGAGTGCCGCACTGTCAGAGCGTCAGTGCTGAGGGAGAGCCGCACTGTCGGAGGGTCAGCGCTGAGGGAGAGCCGCACTGTCGGAGGTTCCGTGCTGAGGGAGAGCTGCACTGTCGCATGGTCAGAACTGAGGGCGAGCTTCACTGTTGGAGGGTCAATACTGAGGGAGAGCCGCAGTGTTGAATTGTCTGTACTGAGGGAGTGCCGCACTGTCGATTGGTCAGTACTGAGGCATCGCCGTACTGTCAGAAGTCTGTATTGAGGGAGCGCTGCAGATTGGAGGGTCAGTGCTGAGGGAGAGCCGCAATGTCGGAGGGTCAGCGCTGAGGGAGAGCCGCAACGTCGGAGGGTCAGTACTGAGGGATCGCCGTACTGCCAGAGGGTCAGTACTGAGGGAGCGCCGCAGATCGGAGGGTCAGTACTGAGGGAGAGCCGCACTGTCGGAGGGTCAGTAGTGAGGGAGAGCCGCACTGTCGGAGGGTCAGTACTGAGGGCTAGCCACACTATTGGAGGGTCAGCATTGAGGGAGAGCCACACTGTCGGAGGGTTAAGTACTGAGGGAGCGCCGCACTGTCAGAGCGTCAGTGCTGAGGGAGAGCCGCACTGTCGGAGGGTCAGCGCTGAGGGAGAGCCGCACTGTCGGAGGTTCCGTGCTGAGGGAGAGCTGCACTGTCGCATGGTCAGAACTGAGGGCGAGCTTCACTGTTGGAGGGTCAATACTGAGGGAGAGCCGCAGTGTTGAATTGTCTGTACTGAGGGAGTGCCGCACCGTCGATTGGTCAGTACTGAGGCATCGCTGTACTGTCAGAAGTCTGTATTGAGGGAGCGCTGCAGATTGGAGGGTCAGTGCTGAGGGAGAGCCGCAATGTCGGAGGGTCAGCGCTGAGGGAGAGCCGCAACGTCGGAGGGTCAGTACTGAGGGATCGCCGTACTGCCAGAGGGTCAGTACTGAGGGAGCGCCGCAGATCGGAGGGTCAGTACTGAGGGAGAGCCGCACGGTCGGAGGGTCAGTAGTGAGGGAGAGCCGCACTGTCGGAGGGTCAGTACTGAGGGAGAGCTGCACTGTCGGAGGGTCAGTACTGAGAGAGAGCTGCACTGTCAGAGGGTCAGTGCTGAGCGAGAGCCGCACTGCCGGAGGGTCATTGCTGAGGGAGCGCCGCAGAGTCGCAGGGACAATGCTGAGGGAGAGCCGCACTGTCGGAGGTTCCGTGCTGAGGGAGAGCTGCACTGTCGGAGGATCAGTACTGAGGGAGCGCCGCACTATCGGAGGGTCAGTACTGAGGGAGCGCCGCACTGTCGCATGGTCAGGACTGAGGGCGAGCTTCACTGCTGGAGGGTCAGTACTGAGGGAGAGCCGCAGTGTTGAATTGTCTGTACTGAGGCAGTGCCGCACTGTCGGTGGGTCAGTACTGAGGGAGAGTCGCACTGTCGGTGGGTCAGTACTGAGGGAGAGCCGCACTGTCGGTGGGTCAGTGCTGAGGGATCGCCGCACTGTCGGAGGGTCAGTACTGAGGGTGCGCCGCAGATCGGAGGGTCAGTGCTGAGGGAGAGCCACACTGTCGGAGGGTTATTGCTGAGGGAGAGCTGCAATGTCGGAGGGTCAGCGCTGAGGGAGAGCCGCACTGTCGGAGGGTCAGTACTGAGGGATCGCGGTACTGTCGGAGGGTCAGTACTGAGTTAGCGCCGCGCTGTTGGAGGGTCATTGCTGAGGGATAGCCACACTATCGGAGGGTCAGCATTGAGGCAGAGCCACACTGTCGGAGGGTTAAGTACTGAGGGAGCGCCGCACTGTCGGATGGTCAGTACTGAGGGAGAGCCGCACTGTCGGAGGGTCAGTACTGAGGGAGATCCGCAGTGTTGAATTGTCTGTACTGAGGGAGAGCCGCACGGTCGGTGGGTCGGTACTGAGGGATCGCCGTACTGTCAGAGGGTCAGTATTGAGGGAGCGCTGCAGATCGGAGGGTCAGTGCTGAGGGAGAGCCACACTGTCGGAGGGCCATCGCTGAGGGAGAGCCGCACTGTCGGAAAGTCAGTACTGAGGGATCGTCGTACTGTCAGAGGGTCAGTACTGAGGGAGCGCCGCAGGGGCGCAGGGTCAGTGCTGAGGGAGAGCCGCACTGTCGGAGGGTCATTGCTGAGGGAGAGCCGCACTGTCGGAGGGTCAGTGCTGAGGGAGAGCCGCACTGTCGGAGGGTCAGCATTGAGGGAGAGCTGCACTGTTGGAGGGTCAGTGCTGAGGGAGAGCCGCACGGTCGGAGGGTCAGTACTGAGTTAGCGCTGCACTGTCGGAGGGTCAGTACTGATTGATAGCCCCACTTACGGTGGGTTCGTACTGGGGGAGCGCCGTACACTCAGAGGGTCAGTACTGAGGGAGCGCCGCACTGTGGGAGAGTCAGTGCTGAGGGAGAGCTGCACTGTCGGAGGGTCAGTGCTGAGGGAGAGCTGCACTGTCGGAGGGTCAATAGTAAGAGAGAGCCTCACTGTTGGAGGGTCAGTACTGAGGGAGAGACGCACTGTCGGGGGGTCAATACTGAGGGAGCGTCGAACTGTCTGTGGGTCATTGCATGAGGGAGCCCCGCAGTGTCGAATTGTCAGTACTGAGGGACCGCCGCACTGTCGGAGGTCAGTACTGTGGGAGAGCCGCACTGTCGGAGGGTCGGTACTAAGGAAGAGCCGCACTGTCGGAGGGTCAGTGCTGAGGGAGAGCCGCACTGTTGGAGGGTCAGTGCTGAGGGAGAGCCGCACTGTCGGAGGGTCAGTGCTGAGGGAGAGCCGCACTGTCGGAGGGTCAGTACTGAGGGAGAGCCGCACTGTCGGAGGGTCAGTGCTGAGGGAGAGCCGCACTGTCGGAGGGTCAGTACTGAGGGAGAGCCGCACTGTCGGAGGGTCAGTACTGAGGGAGAGCCGCACTGTCGGAGGGTCAGTGCTGAGGGAGCGCCGCACTGTTGGAGGGTCAGTGCTGTGGGAGAGCTTCAGTGTCGGAATGCCAGTGCTGAGGAAGCGCTGCAGTGTCGGAGGGTTAGTGGTGAGGGAGTGCCGCACTGTCACGGGGTCAGTACTGAGGGAGCACTGCACTGTCGGAGGTTCATTGCTGAGGGAGAGCCGCACTGTCGGAAGGTCAGTGCTGAGGGAGAGCCGCGCTGTCGGAGGGTCAGTAATGAGGGAGAGCCGCGCTGTCGGAGGGTCAGTAATGAGGGAGAGCCGCACTGTTGGAAGGTCAGTACTGAGGGAGCGCCGCACTTTCGGATGGTCTACTCAGGGAGCGCCACACTGTCGGAGGGTCAGTATTGAGGGAGCGCCGCACTGTAGGAGTGTCAGTGTTGAGGGAGTGTTTCACTGTCGGACGGTCAATACTGAGGGAGCACTGCAGTGTCGGAGGGTCAGTACTGAGTGAGAGCCGCACTGTTGGAGGGTCAGTACTGAGGGAGAACTGCATTGTCAGAGGATCAGTTCCAAGGGAGGTCCGCACTGTCGGAGGGTCAGTACGGAGTGAGCGCCGGCCTGTCGGAAGGTCAATACTGAGGAAGTGCTGCATTGTCGGAGGGTCAGTGCTGAGGGAGCGCTGCAGTGTTTGACGGTCAGTGCTGAGGTAGCGCTGCAGTGTCGGAGGGTCTGATCTGAGGGAGAGCCGCACTGTCGGAGGGTCAGTACTGAGGGAGAGCCGCACTGTCGGAGGGTAAGTGCTGAGGGAGAGCCGCACTGTCGGAGGGTCAGTGCTGAGGGAGAGCCGCACTGTCGGAGGGTCAGTGCTGAGGGAGAGCCGCACTGTCGGAGGGTCAGTGCTGAGGGAGAGCCGCACTGTCGGAGGGTCAGTGCTGAGGGAGAGCCACACTGTCGGAGGGTCAGTGCTGAGGGAGAGCCGCACTGTCGGAGGGTCAGTGCTGAGGGAGAGCCGCACTGTCGGAGGGTCAATGCTGAGGGACAGCCCCACTATTGGAGGGTCAGTACTGAGGGAGTGCCGCACTGTCGGAGGGTCAGTACTAAGGGACAGCCGCACTATTGGTGTGTCAGTACTGAGGGAGCGCTGCAGTGTCGGAGGGTCAGATCTGAGGGAGAGCCGCCCTGTCGGAGGGTCATTGCTGAGGGATAGCCACACTATCGGAGGGTCAGCATTGAGGGAGAGCCACAATGTCGGAGGGTTAAGTACTGAGGGAGCGCTGCACTGTCGGATGGTCAGTACTGAGGGAGAGCCACACTGTCGGAGGGTCAGTACTGAGGGAGAGCCGCAGTGTTGAATTGTCTGTACTGAGGGAGAGCCGCACTGTCGGTGGGTCGGTACTGAGGGATCGCCGTACTGTCAGAGGGTCAGTACTGAGGGAGCGCCGCAGATCGGAGGGTCAGTGCTGAGGGAGAGCCGCACTGTCGGAAGGTCAGTACTGAGGGATCGCCGCACTGTCAGAGGGTCGGTGCTGAGGGAGCGCCGCAGAGTCACAGGGTCAATGCTGAGAGAGAGCCGCACTGTCAGAGGTTCCGTGCTGAGGGAGAGCTGCACTGTCGGAGGATCAGTACTGAGGGAGCGCCGCACTGTCGCATGGTCAGGACTGAGGGATAGCCACACTATTGGAGGGTCAGCATTGAGGGAGAGCCACACTGTCGGAGGGTTAAGTACTGAGGGAGCGCCGCACTGTCGGATGGTCAGTACTGAGGGAGAGCCGCACTGTCAGAGGGTCAGTGCTGAGGTCGCGCTGCAATGTCGGAGGGTCAGATCTGAGGGAGAGAGGCACTGTCGGAGGGTCAGTCCCAAAGGAGCCCTCCACTGTCAGAGGGTCAATACTGAGGGAGAGCTGCCCTGTCGGAGGGTCAGTACTGAGGGAGAGCTGCACTGTCAGAGTGTCAGTACTGAGGGAAAGCTGCACTGTCATTGGGTCAGTGCTGAGGGAGTGCCGCACTGTCGGAGGGTCAGTACTGAGGGAGCGCCGCACTGTCGCATGGTCAGGACTGAGGGCGAGCTTCACTGTTGGAGGGTCAATACTGAGGGAGAGCCGCAGTGTTGAATTGTCTGTACTGAGGGAGTGCCGCACTGTCGATGGGTCAGTACTGAGGCATCGCCGTACTGTCAGAGGTCAGTATTGAGGGAGCGCTGCAGATTGGAGGGTCAGTGCTGAGGGAGAGCCGCAATGTCGGAGGGTCAGCGCTGAGGGAGAGCTGCACTGTCGGAGGGTCAGTACTGAGGGATCGCCGTACTGCCAGAGGGTCAGTACTGAGGGAGCGCCGCAGATCGGAGGGTCAGTACTGAGGGAGAGCCGCACTGTCGGAGGGTCAGTACTGAGGGAGAGCTGCACTGTCGGAGGGTCAGTACTGAGAGAGAGCTGCACTGTCAGAGGGTCAGTGCTGAGGGAGAGCCGCACTGTCGTAGGGTCAGTACTGAGGGATCGCCGTACTGTCGGAGGATCAGTACTGAGGGAGCGCCGCACTGTCGGAGGGTCAGTACTGAGGGAGAGCTTCACTGTCGGAGGGTCAGTACTGAGTTAGCACCGCGCTGTTGGAGGGTCATTGCTGAGGGATAGCCAAACTATCGGAGTGTCAGCATTGAGGCAGAGCCACACAGTCGGAGGGTTAAGTACTGAGGGAGCGCCGCACTGTCGGATGGTCAGTACTGAGGGAGAGCCGCACTGTCGGAGGGTCAGTACTGAGGGAGATCCGCAGTGTTGAATTGTCTGTACTGAGGGAGAGCCGCACGGTCGGTGGGTCGGTACTGAGGGATCGCCGTACTGTCAGAGGGTCAGTATTGAGGGAGCGCTGCAGATCGGAGGGTCAGTGCTGAGGGAGAGCTGCACTGTCGGAGGGCCATCGCTGAGGGAGAGCCGCACTGTCGGAAAGTCAGTACTGAGGGATCGTCGTACTGTCAGAGGGTCAGTACTGAGGGAGCGCCGCACTGTCGGAGGGTCAGTGCTGAGGGAGAGCCGCACTGTCGGAGGATCAGTACTGAGGGAGCGCTGCACTGTCGCATGGTCAGGACTGAGGGCGAGCTTCACTGTCGGAGGGTCAGTACTGAGGGAGATCCGCAGTGTTGAATTGTCTGTACTGAGGGAGAGCCGCACTGTCGGTGGATCAGTATTGAGGGATCGCCGTACTGTGGTAGAGTCAATACTGAGGGAGCGCCGCACTGTCGGAGGGTCAGTGCTGAGGGAGAGCCGCACTGTCGGAGTGTCAGTGCTGAGGGAGAGCCGCACTGGCGGAGGGTCAGTGCTGAGGGAGAGCCGCACTGGCGGAGGGTCAGTGCTGAGGGAGAGCCGCACTGTCGGAGTGTCAGTGCTGAGGAAGCGCCGCACTGTTGGAGGGTCAGTGCTGAGGGAGAGCCGCACTGTTGGAGGGTCAGTGCTGAGGGAGAGCCGCACTGTCGCAGGGTCAGTGCTGAGGGAGCGCCGCACTGTTGGAGGGTCAGTGCTGAGGGAGAGCCGCACTGTCGGAGGGTCAGTGCTGAGGGAGAGCCGCAGTGTCGGAGTGTCAGTGCTGAGGAAGCGCTGCACTGTCGGAGGGTTAGTGGTGAGGGAGTGCCGCACTGTCAGGGGTCAGTACTGAGGGAGAGCCGCACTGTCGGAAGTTCATTGCTGAGGGAGAGCCGCACTGTCGGAGGGTCAGTACTGAGGGACAGCCGCACTGTTGGAGGGTCAGTACTGAGCGAGAGCTGCACTGTCGGAGGGTCAGTACTGAGGAAGCGCCGCACTGTCGGAGGGTCAGTACTGAGGTACAGCGACACTGTCGGAGGGTCAGTGCTGAGGGAGAGCGGCACTGTTGGAGGGTCAGTGCTGAGGGAGAGCCACACTGTCGGAGGGTCAGTGCTGAGGGAGAGCCACACTGTTGGAGGGTCAGTGCTGAGGGAGATCCGCACTGTCGGAGGGTCAGTAATGAGGGAGAGCCACACTGTCGGAGGGTTAAGTACTGAGGGAGCGCCGCACTGTCGGATGGTCAGTACTGAGGGAGAGCCGCACTGTCAGAGGGTCAGTGCTGAGGTCGCGCTGCAATGTCGGAGGGTCAGATCTGAGGGAGAGAGGCACTGTCGGAGGGTCAGTCCCAAAGGAGCCCTCCACTGTCAGAGGGTCAATACTGAGGGAGAGCTGCCCTGTCGGAGGGTCAGTACTGAGGGAGAGCTGCACTGTCAGAGTGTCAGTACTGAGGGAAAGCTGCACTGTCATTGGGTCAGTGCTGAGGGAGCGCCGCACTGTCGGAGGGTCAGTACTGAGGGAGCGCCGCACTGTCGCATGGTCAGGACTGAGGGCGAGCTTCACTGTTGGAGGGTCAATACTGAGGGAGAGCCGCAGTGTTGAATTGTCTGTACTGAGGGAGTGCCGCACTGTCGATGGGTCAGTACTGAGGCATCGCCGTACTGTCAGAGGTCAGTATTGAGGGAGCGCTGCAGATTGGAGGGTCAGTGCTGAGGGAGAGCCGCAATGTCGGAGGGTCAGCGCTGAGGGAGAGCTGCACTGTCGGAGGGTCAGTACTGAGGGATCGCCGTACTGCCAGAGGGTCAGTACTGAGGGAGCGCCGCAGATCGGAGGGTCAGTACTGAGGGAGAGCCGCACTGTCGGAGGGTCAGTACTGAGGGAGAGCTGCACTGTCGGAGGGTCAGTACTGAGAGAGAGCTGCACTGTCAGAGGGTCAGTGCTGAGGGAGAGCCGCACTGTCGTAGGGTCAGTACTGAGGGATCGCCGTACTGTCGGAGGATCAGTACTGAGGGAGCGCCGCACTGTCGGAGGGTCAGTACTGAGGGAGAGCTTCACTGTCGGAGGGTCAGTACTGAGTTAGCACCGCGCTGTTGGAGGGTCATTGCTGAGGGATAGCCAAACTATCGGAGTGTCAGCATTGAGGCAGAGCCACACAGTCGGAGGGTTAAGTACTGAGGGAGCGCCGCACTGTCGGATGGTCAGTACTGAGGGAGAGCCGCACTGTCGGAGGGTCAGTACTGAGGGAGATCCGCAGTGTTGAATTGTCTGTACTGAGGGAGAGCCGCACGGTCGGTGGGTCGGTACTGAGGGATCGCCGTACTGTCAGAGGGTCAGTATTGAGGGAGCGCTGCAGATCGGAGGGTCAGTGCTGAGGGAGAGCTGCACTGTCGGAGGGCCATCGCTGAGGGAGAGCCGCACTGTCGGAAAGTCAGTACTGAGGGATCGTCGTACTGTCAGAGGGTCAGTACTGAGGGAGCGCCGCACTGTCGGAGGGTCAGTGCTGAGGGAGAGCCGCACTGTCGGAGGATCAGTACTGAGGGAGCGCTGCACTGTCGCATGGTCAGGACTGAGGGCGAGCTTCACTGTCGGAGGGTCAGTACTGAGGGAGATCCGCAGTGTTGAATTGTCTGTACTGAGGGAGAGCCGCACTGTCGGTGGATCAGTATTGAGGGATCGCCGTACTGTGGTAGAGTCAATACTGAGGGAGCGCCGCACTGTCGGAGGGTCAGTGCTGAGGGAGAGCCGCACTGTCGGAGTGTCAGTGCTGAGGGAGAGCCGCACTGGCGGAGGGTCAGTGCTGAGGGAGAGCCGCACTGGCGGAGGGTCAGTGCTGAGGGAGAGCCGCACTGTCGGAGTGTCAGTGCTGAGGAAGCGCCGCACTGTTGGAGGGTCAGTGCTGAGGGAGAGCCGCACTGTTGGAGGGTCAGTGCTGAGGGAGAGCCGCACTGTCGCAGGGTCAGTGCTGAGGGAGCGCCGCACTGTTGGAGGGTCAGTGCTGAGGGAGAGCCGCACTGTCGGAGGGTCAGTGCTGAGGGAGAGCCGCAGTGTCGGAGTGTCAGTGCTGAGGAAGCGCTGCACTGTCGGAGGGTTAGTGGTGAGGGAGTGCCGCACTGTCAGGGGTCAGTACTGAGGGAGAGCCGCACTGTCGGAAGTTCATTGCTGAGGGAGAGCCGCACTGTCGGAGGGTCAGTACTGAGGGACAGCCGCACTGTTGGAGGGTCAGTACTGAGCGAGAGCTGCACTGTCGGAGGGTCAGTACTGAGGAAGCGCCGCACTGTCGGAGGGTCAGTACTGAGGTACAGCGACACTGTCGGAGGGTCAGTGCTGAGGGAGAGCGGCACTGTTGGAGGGGTCAGTGCTGAGGGAGAGCCACACTGTCGGAGGGTCAGTGCTGAGGGAGAGCCACACTGTTGGAGGGTCAGTGCTGAGGGAGATCCGCACTGTCGGAGGGTCAGTAATGAGGGAGAGCCACACTGTCGGAGGGTTAAGTACTGAGGGAGCGCCGCACTGTCGGATGGTCAGTACTGAGGGAGAGCCGCACTGTCAGAGGGTCAGTGCTGAGGTCGCGCTGCAATGTCGGAGGGTCAGATCTGAGGGAGAGAGGCACTGTCGGAGGGTCAGTCCCAAAGGAGCCCTCCACTGTCAGAGGGTCAATACTGAGGGAGAGCTGCCCTGTCGGAGGGTCAGTACTGAGGGAGAGCTGCACTGTCAGAGTGTCAGTACTGAGGGAAAGCTGCACTGTCATTGGGTCAGTGCTGAGGGAGTGCCGCACTGTCGGAGGGTCAGTACTGAGGGAGCGCCGCACTGTCGCATGGTCAGGACTGAGGGCGAGCTTCACTGTTGGAGGGTCAATACTGAGGGAGAGCCGCAGTGTTGAATTGTCTGTACTGAGGGAGTGCCGCACTGTCGATGGGTCAGTACTGAGGCATCGCCGTACTGTCAGAGGTCAGTATTGAGGGAGCGCTGCAGATTGGAGGGTCAGTGCTGAGGGAGAGCCGCAATGTCGGAGGGTCAGCGCTGAGGGAGAGCTGCACTGTCGGAGGGTCAGTACTGAGGGATCGCCGTACTGCCAGAGGGTCAGTACTGAGGGAGCGCCGCAGATCGGAGGGTCAGTACTGAGGGAGAGCCGCACTGTCGGAGGGTCAGTACTGAGGGAGAGCTGCACTGTCGGAGGGTCAGTACTGAGAGAGAGCTGCACTGTCAGAGGGTCAGTGCTGAGGGAGAGCCGCACTGTCGTAGGGTCAGTACTGAGGGATCGCCGTACTGTCGGAGGATCAGTACTGAGGGAGCGCCGCACTGTCGGAGGGTCAGTACTGAGGGAGAGCTTCACTGTCGGAGGGTCAGTACTGAGTTAGCACCGCGCTGTTGGAGGGTCATTGCTGAGGGATAGCCAAACTATCGGAGTGTCAGCATTGAGGCAGAGCCACACAGTCGGAGGGTTAAGTACTGAGGGAGCGCCGCACTGTCGGATGGTCAGTACTGAGGGAGAGCCGCACTGTCGGAGGGTCAGTACTGAGGGAGATCCGCAGTGTTGAATTGTCTGTACTGAGGGAGAGCCGCACGGTCGGTGGGTCGGTACTGAGGGATCGCCGTACTGTCAGAGGGTCAGTATTGAGGGAGCGCTGCAGATCGGAGGGTCAGTGCTGAGGGAGAGCTGCACTGTCGGAGGGCCATCGCTGAGGGAGAGCCGCACTGTCGGAAAGTCAGTACTGAGGGATCGTCGTACTGTCAGAGGGTCAGTACTGAGGGAGCGCCGCACTGTCGGAGGGTCAGTGCTGAGGGAGAGCCGCACTGTCGGAGGATCAGTACTGAGGGAGCGCTGCACTGTCGCATGGTCAGGACTGAGGGCGAGCTTCACTGTCGGAGGGTCAGTACTGAGGGAGATCCGCAGTGTTGAATTGTCTGTACTGAGGGAGAGCCGCACTGTCGGTGGATCAGTATTGAGGGATCGCCGTACTGTGGTAGAGTCAATACTGAGGGAGCGCCGCACTGTCGGAGGGTCAGTGCTGAGGGAGAGCCGCACTGTCGGAGTGTCAGTGCTGAGGGAGAGCCGCACTGGCGGAGGGTCAGTGCTGAGGGAGAGCCGCACTGGCGGAGGGTCAGTGCTGAGGGAGAGCCGCACTGTCGGAGTGTCAGTGCTGAGGAAGCGCCGCACTGTTGGAGGGTCAGTGCTGAGGGAGAGCCGCACTGTTGGAGGGTCAGTGCTGAGGGAGAGCCGCACTGTCGCAGGGTCAGTGCTGAGGGAGCGCCGCACTGTTGGAGGGTCAGTGCTGAGGGAGAGCCGCACTGTCGGAGGGTCAGTGCTGAGGGAGAGCCGCAGTGTCGGAGTGTCAGTGCTGAGGAAGCGCTGCACTGTCGGAGGGTTAGAGGTGAGGGAGTGCCGCACTGTCAGGGGTCAGTACTGAGGGAGAGCCGCACTGTCGGAAGTTCATTGCTGAGGGAGAGCCGCACTGTCGGAGGGTCAGTACTGAGGGACAGCCGCACTGTTGGAGGGTCAGTACTGAGCGAGAGCTGCACTGTCGGAGGGTCAGTACTGAGGAAGCGCCGCACTGTCGGAGGGTCAGTACTGAGGTACAGCGACACTGTCGGAGGGTCAGTGCTGAGGGAGAGCGGCACTGTTGGAGGGTCAGTGCTGAGGGAGAGCCACACTGTCGGAGGGTCAGTGCTGAGGGAGAGCCACACTGTTGGAGGGTCAGTGCTGAGGGAGATCCGCACTGTCGGAGGGTCAGTAATGAGGGAGAGCCACACTGTTGGAGGGTCAGTGCTGAGGAAGCGCCGCACTTTCGGATGGTCTACTCAGGGAGAGCCGCACTGTCGGAGTGCCACTGTTGAGGGAGTGTTTCACTGTCGGACGGTCAGTACTGAGGGAGCACTGCAGTTTTGGAGGGTCAGTGCTGAGGGAGAGCCGCACTGTTGGAGGCTCTCAGTTGGCGAGAGGCTGCCCCTAATGCACCGTCTGTCTCCCCTTTCAGCCTTGCTGTCTGCGTTTCCTCGCCTCACACTCACCCTCCGCTGGGATCGAGCAGCTGTTAGCGCCGGGCAAGGTAGGATGTTGATGGTCACACAGGCACCTTGGGGGCGGAGGGTGTGGCGGTAGTGGGGGGTTGAGCCGGTAGGCGTGGGTCAGCCCCAGTTATATTCACCAGGTCCCTGGGGCTGACACGGTCTCTTCCTGTCCCGGCGGGCGAGGCTGAATTGTCACCTCCTCGCCCTGCCGAAGGGGCTGAATGGCCCCCCCCCCGTTCCTTCCCTGGCAAAGAGGGGCTGAGTGGCCTCAGCCAATTGCTAAATGAGGGGCTGAATGTCTCCCCCCCCCACTCCCGTTTCCAGAGGAGACTGAATAACCTTCTAGCCTGAGCAGGGTCTGCTGACTCTCCTGTCCCCTCAGAGAGGGGCTGAATGGCCTCCTGTCCCTTGGAGAGGGGCTGAATGGCCTCCTGTTCCCCCCCCCCCCCCCCCGTAGAGGGGCTGAATATATTTCTGTACCCTGGAGAGGGGCTGAATGGTCTCCTCCTGTCAGTAAATTGCGTTTTTTTTGTTTCCTCTCTCTCTGTCTCCCTTTCTCTCTCTATCTCTCTCCCTGTTTCTCCCTTTCTCTCTCCCTGTCTCCATCTCCCTCTCCGTCTCTCTCCCTCCCCCTCTCTCTCTCTCTCTCCCTCTCCCTCCCTCCCTCTCTCTCCCTCCCTCTCTCTCCCTCCCTCTCTCTTTCTCTCCCTCCCTCTCTCTCTATCTCTCTCCGTCCCTCTCTCTATCTCTGTCGCTCCCTATTTCTCTCCCTCCATCTCTCTATCTCTCTCTTTCCCT